>NC_137650.1:12224564-12505916 GCF_963422515.1 Blennius ocellaris | reverse complement strand
GAATGCGCAACATCTCTTTTATGTACAATATTGCGGATATGCGGCATACGCGGCGCATTCAGTCATGTCCTTGTCAGCTTGTTGCTCATAAATAGACAGCGGCACTTGTGTGGGCTCCACGTACACGCTGTAGAAAACAATCTCTTCAGCCACGCACGGTGACATTAAGATCACTTGACAACAACACACAAATACTCCCACGAGGCAGAACATGAAAACACATTTGCATCGACTCGACTGCTCCTGCTGTAATACCTTTGAAAGCTTCCGGCCCTGCTGGGAGGCGACAGTGTACAGTGTAGGTTTGAGATAATGACCTTGTTCATGTTATGTTTTAAAACAATTTCGCTGCAGTGGTTGGAAAATAATTCTTGTTTTGAATCTCAGGAGCAGGGTCTCAAAATAGTTGAAATGGCACCTGAAAGTTGGGCAGAAGTGGACTTTTTTTTTAATGATTTTCTGGGCTGATGAAGCAACGCAAAGATGCAGTCTGGAGATGAGAGTTAGGAATGTGATACAAAGCAAATTAAATATAATACATTTAAATACATTAGTCATAGATTTGTCTCTGACCAGGTCTCTCTGTTGACTGTTGATGAGGCAAATCTTTATTTTCATGGTTATTCTATGACTAAACTCCTGTTTAGTGACGGAGCAACATTTTTCTTGAACGTTTTCCCACCGTAAGTTCAGTGATCACTATCTTTATAAACTGTTTCAGTGTGGTTTCTGTCCTCATCACAGCACAGAAACAGTCCTCATCAAAGTCATCAACGACCACCCGATTGCAGCTGAATTCACACTTTCATCCACCCTCCTCCTCTTCGATCTGTCTTTGACACCATCCCCCACTCCAGCGTCCTCCACAGATCCATAATACCACTGAACACACCCCTCGACTGCTTTAAATTATGCCTCTCTGTTCACACTCAGTTCATTCAGTTCAAATCTTTTACATTCCAGCCATCTCCTCCCTCCTCTGTAGACCCCCAAGGCTCTGTCCGAGGTCCTCTTCTCGAACCCCCTCCACCCACCATATCACCCCAGTGTTCCAGCAGCTCCACTGGCTCGCGGTTCATCAACGCATTGATTTCAGATTCGGGTTCTCATATTCAAGGTAATCCACCCCCACCCCCCACCCCCCACCCCCAAGTCCTCTTCATCCATCTACCTCTCTGTACCACCAGCCCGTCTTTCCACTTTTTGGGGGTGGAGGAGGGGGTTCAAGCCTTCAGTTGCTCTGCTCCCTGCTGTTACAACTCCCTCCACTCCCCATCTGGAAAATGGACTCTCTTCCTGCCTTCAAATCTGCACTCAAAACCCTCGTAGTCAGATTAACATTTTCTGTTTGATATATTTGATTAATTCCACTGCTACGTGGATGACACTCAGTATTACGTTTCGAACAACCATCCCTGAACTTTCTCAAACTCAACGGGGACAATATAGATGTTGTCCTCTTCTGCTCCAGGTCCATCCTCAAAAAGTTCATTGTTTTTCCATCTCCATCAATGACCCCCCACCTCCTCCGCCCTCAGGTCTTGGTGTCATCCTCAGCAGTGCACCATCATTTCAGTCATCAGTGATCCACACAGCTGGAGACGTAGCTACATATATACTTCCCAGCTGATGAAGTAGCTGCAGAATCAAAGCCATACTGCGAGGCTGATTTTACAACACGTGCTGCAGACATGCTGCAGTAATCATGTGGTCATAGAAGCGACAGCAGGCAGAATACCAGATACTTAAAATAATTTGTAAATTTATCAGCTCTTGGTCTTGGTAAGAGAGACAGAATCACCTGCACTTATTGTAAACAAATTGGAAGCCAAAGTGGTCCAGTCAAAATAGTATTAAATGTTGATACACTGGCATTGTATGTGGCCCTTTGAATTCAAATTGGTTGGATACCCCTGCATTTTACAGAATGGCGATTTCCTTGATGAAACGTTATAAAAAAAAAAAAGAAAACACAAGAAACTGCAGTTCTAAAAATGATTTATAGTTATTCCTGCTATGAAAGCAGTGCTCTATAGGAAAGTGTTACTAAAAATAAAAGGTTCAGAAAAAATGCAGTTGTCATCAATTTATTGATCACAAGCAACATTTAAAAACACAAAAGTAGAAATAAGAAATGGCTGCTTCAGTTTTGAAGGAAGCTGAGAGAAGGAGAGGCTGCAGATCAAAACAAAATCTACTGCATCTCCACCAAAAATTCATTAGATGTATTTGATACAATATGTATACTTTAAAGCGGCACAGAGCATGAGATTGTATATCTGCTTGTCATTATCAATACTGTACAACAAGTGGACGTTGTGTTGGTTCTTACAGTGGCTCCATTAATTAGCAGGAGGCATGTGGAGAGAGAATGTCCTCCTGAGCAGAGATGGAGCAGAAAGGAGAGAATCACCACTGATCTGGCGTTTGGAGGAAAAGATAAGAAAACATCTTCTCGCCCTGTGTGTGTGTCTCTCTCTCTCTCACTTTATTTTTTCATTTCAAGAAGCATAATTTGTCTCTGCATCCTCTGATTGCGATTCAAGTGATGCCCTCGGTGGTGGCTCCCATGAGAGCGGCACTGGGGGAGCTAGGCTAATCAGATCGCTTCGTTCTAAATTAGACCTCCAGGGAATAAAATGCCCAAACAAACTGAAACATTAAGTGTGTTTCTGCGAACACGAGAAAGATTCGCCCTAAAGTGCAGCTGCAATTGGTCTCCAGCACGGCTCTCTTATCTTGTCCTGGAAATGTTTTTGGTACATTTTTTTTTTTGTCCCCCTGTAACCCGCTCCTTCTCCTTTTTTTTTTCCCTCTTTCTCTCTCTCTCTCTCTATCTGTCTCGCTCTCTTCTTAAAACACAGTGCTGTCTTGTCAGGCACAAACAGAGCCGGTTCCCACAGCTCCGGAGGTCTGGCAACAACAGCAGCAGATTCTCCAATCAGCTGTCTGTCACTCTGTAGCTGATACCAGCTTCCCTCACCACCGCCCTGCACAGAGAGAACGTGCAGCTCTGCTATTGAACCGTCCCCACTCCAGCAAAAAGGTGTAATTAGCAGCTGCAATTTCATAGGATCCTGTTTCTAATTATGTATGAATTTTTGCCCGTTAAAAAAACGGGTGGCTTCCATATTAAAGAGGAAACTTCCCGTTGTAATGAATAAATTAATGATATCCAAAGTTACTTGTTAGATTTCACACAGAACTTGGCTAAGTATCTTTGCTATGCTAATCACAAGAGAGCCTGGACAACATGCAATTTGAATGAGACGTACTGATGAGAGTGAGGTGAGCCTCTCAAATGGAAAGGACCTTCAAAGACAGAATGAACACAGCGGGCTTATGAGCCATATTATCTAATGCTGATAAATTAAACATTACCCCACAAAGGAAAAGTCCGTCTGTTGATTTCTCTCTTTGCTTTCTCCAAACTCAACTCCTTCTATTTCTGGAAACTTGGAGTCAATGATAAAGTTTGAAACATGAAATGGGATCTATTGTTATGATATAGGATCATGTAATACTTGATCTCACTGAAATAGTTAAGAAAAGATGAGAGATAATTGGTGTAATTAGAGTTCAATACTTTTTTTTGACATTGCAGAGATGTAATTGTTCAAACAACAATAAAATAGATTGTTTTGCCCATTGCATGAGTAACATCCATTATCCATTCTTCTTCTGCGCTGCTCACCTTAGGGTCTGAGGTCCTGCCCACTTTACACGACAATGTTTTCAAGTGAAAATTGAAAATTTTCTTCAAGTTTTGAGTGCCCATTTATGTGACAATGTTGCTCAGAACCACTGAAAATGTCACTTTTTGAAATGGTGCGACTGCGCATCACGGTATTAGTAAATTAGTAAATTAGTAAATTAGATTTTAAAAAGTAGATTTTGCCGTGTAAATGAGGTCTTGACAATGAACACCAAAGATGCTTTAATTGTTTTTTTGTTTGTTTGGGTTTTTTGGTTTTCATGGAAGAGGCCCTACCCCACCAAATAATGTAAAATTACCCTATTCTTCTTCTTTATTATTTTTCTCCACTTTTTTTTGGTTTTTTTGTCTAAGATAGAAGATGTGTATAACAAACACAATTTTGTGACATCCTATTCCTGAAACTTTGCAAAGTAATTCAAGAACATATGAGTTGTTTCACTGCATTTTATTATGTGCGTGTCACAGTCATCGTGTAATTTATTGATTGATTTATACTATTTAATAACATTACATGCAACATGTTGATAGCAAGTCAAAAGTGTGTTTAAAAACCCACAAGAGTTGACTTAAGTTACTATTATCCACAGCAGACTCCCTCATGATTTTCATGAGCATTAAAAGTTCAACTTGAAGCACTTGACAGAAAATGACAAACAGCTTTTTTTCTTTTTTGTTTTTTTACATTAAGAAAATGTGTGACTCTGGCAGAGCTCTGTAGTTTAATCACACCATCTGTTGAGAACATTCATATCTGAGGTGAGCCATGAAATCCAGCAATAAGTAAAACCAGCATTGGTGTATCTGGTCTATCAGCCACAGGCTCATCCTTCCTCCTTTGGGGCTCCTGCAGTGGCCAGAATAATGTCCTCTGACAGTTCGCATTTTTCAGACCCTTTTTGAGCTCATAATCTTTGACAGGAGTAATTCTTGGCTGTTTGACAGATTTTCTTCTCGCTTCATTTCCGCACTAAACACGTCTGGAGGTGCCGTGAACTTGTGAGCTTGTCGGTTGTCATTTGTATTCCCTCCGTGGCAGCAGAACACACACGAGCTTTCAGAAAGGTCCCGCCGGCTCCGTTCGGTTAACACATTTAGTGCTGACTAACTGTGGAGCGCTCACTGTAAACACACTGAATGTGCTCACCAACCAGCGGGGAAACACATCGCCCAACTCTAATCTTCCATGTTTCAGTGTTTTCGGTTACAGAGTGAACAATCTTATAATAAACTTAAAAAGTGAAATATGATTTAAAAAAATAAGTGAAAATTATGAGTATAAACATGAGATGACTGTCTGAAAAAAGCAAAAGGAGCTGAGTTACAAATACCACTATTTCATGAATTTCTTATTAATAGCGGTTTCTGCCAGATTGGCATGGATCCACATTCAGCTGATTTAAGCAGACTTTAAAATTTGAATCAATCTTTAGACTGAGCAGGTTAGCTAAAGCATCACAGCCACACAACATACTGCACTATTTTTTCTTTAAATGGGCAATTCAAGAAAGTTTCAAAGGTACTTTTTCAAGTCAATTCTCTTTTCACAGTACCGAGTGCAGTACCGATCTTTAAAGAATTAAGAGGTTGTGTATGTAAGCACAAATTCCTTGCACAAAGCAAAACATTTGAAATTATTTATCATATTTTTTGCAACTAACAGTTGCCATACGATGAATGTTTAGAGCGTAATATTCTCTTTAAAAACCAACAAAAACAAAACAATCAACAGCACCAACTCGTGGCCTGGCATGTAAACTGCATCATTTTCAGCGCTTCTGCCCTTTCCATGTAAACGGACATCATTTTCAAAAACTGTGCGTAAATGTGGGCAAAAAAAACCATACTGGGACACACAACAGGCAACAATCATGAGTAAACTAAAAGGAATATACATTTGCACACTATTTGCTGGATATGCTGATGTAATTCTCATATGAAACATGAGTGAGATCCAAGGAAGTCGCTTGTATTGATTTTTGTGAATGACATTCTTGTATTTTGATCTAATAGACTCAAACTAAACTAGCCAAGAGAGCCTCAGGCATTATTTAAAAAAAATAGTAGGTGGAAATCATCAAAACATGTTTAATGTGTCTCTCAATCGTGTCAAACACTTTCATACTTTTACATCATTAATACCAAACTTTCTCTGCCTCCCACTATGAAACTCTTGGCTCAGCTGTGTCACCAGATATTTATAAAGTGTGCATCTGATGTTGATTAAATAAATAACAACTTGTTCATTGTTGTGATTTATATATATATATATATATATATATATATATATATATATATATATATATATATATATATATATATATATATATATATATATATATATATATATATATATATATATATATATATATATAGAGAGAGAGAGAGAGAGAGAGAGAGAGAGAGAGAGAGAGAGAGAGAGAGAGAGAGAGAGAGAGAGAGAGAGAGAGAGTTTTTTTTCTTGCTACTATCATGTTGAACTTGGGATATTTACATTGCAGGGATGATGTAGGAAATGACTTTTTTCATCAGGTAGTTGAGATGTGTGAAGATGAAGGCCCACCACTAACAGTCATGTTAGAATAGATTAGAATACTTCTAAACTAAACTAAATATAATAACTGCCCCCTCAATGTTAGAGTAATGATGACTTTTTTCCTTTATTTGTTTGAATTATTTCTCTGTGTTTGCATTGGTCTTCAGGACCTTTAGTAGAGACACGTTGGGTCTTCAGTTTCTTTGAAATGCTGCATTTTGTGGGCACATGAGACAAAATGCTGGTCTGATGTCTGCTCCCTCTAATTATACACAAGACCACCTCTCTGGTATTAAATGGCATACAACAGAGTACTGTAGTAATCTGTGCAAAGTTTAAATGCATACTGAATGAATCCTGGAATAACAATGGAAACAGGACAAATTTACAAATTCATAAATCCTCTGAGGACGTCACTGGACAAAATATGAAATGTAAATACATCTACATTGAGAACAGGACGTTTGGTCCAATTATACCAAAATGAAATAAATAATCCTTCATGAGTCCTCTTTGAATTTGACAGGTACACAGTGTTATTACTTATTAACTTGGACACTGTCACGTATCCTTGAATTGATCGACAGCTTGTGTTTTCAGGTTTAAATAAGATAAATGTCACCATAATGTATGAATGCATAATGAATAGAATTCAGTAGTTTAATAATACATGGAACACAAATCTGTATGATAATTTGATGCTTCAAATTTGACCCCATAAGCCAATGAGTGCTATATGAAAAAAAACGATGTACTCAACTGCTTGTTTGTAGAAATCAGTAAACTGCAGTAAAGCCCACACACAGGCAGAACATGCAAACTGCTCACAGAGGCCCTTCTTTTCAACCTGCTGTTGTTTCTACTTCTTAGACTTTCTGTCTAAGAAGTAGGCGTCCTAAACTAGAACACTGTGAGGGCCTGCAATGAATATTGTTATTTTTATCAATATTAACTGTTATTATTATGCCAAAGGTAGTAGAGTTACTTCACGGCTCATTGTTCACAAAAACAAGTTGGAATGTTGTGTAAATACAAAACCAAAACAAACAGCTCACTTCATTCCAAATAATTATACAATAGGTTTTGTGCCTTGCTAAGACAGGCACAAGAAACATATATAAAATTATAATGATTAAAAAAAACTTGTAAAAGGACGTTCATAATAGAGCCATCAGCTTTAGAAATAAGTAAATGACAATAACAATGCCTTTCAAGCATTATTATCATCATAAAGTGCTGTTAGGAATAGCAGCCATAGGATGAAACAGTCTGTTCCTGTCGTGGTGGGTGTGATCGGTGGACCTCCCCGTCATCACTCTCTTCCCGAGCCTCTCAGCCCTTTCAGCTCTACAGCCACCAAGCACTGATTTTCCATGTTCAGATGAGGTCAGGACTGTGCCTCAGAGGTTACAGACTTAAACATTTGGGAAATTGGCCTCGCCGATTCATGCATAATTTACATCAGGACTGGTGTGAGGACCGATGCAGTGAGGGAGATGAAAAGGTCCGACAGTGCTCGCGCTCGCGAGAAGAAGAAAAAAGAAAAGGCCATAATCTGAAAGCCAACACTGGTTGTCAGAGATGGCGTGAGCACCTTGATCTTTACAATACATTCTGTGTGTGTGTGTGTGTGTGTGTGTGTGTGTGTGTGTGTGTGTGTGTGTGTGTGTGTGTGTGTGTGTGTGTGTGTGTGTGTGTGTGTGTGTGTGTGTGTGTGTGTGTGTGTGTGTGTGTGTGTTTAGAATTGCTCGCTCTCCGGAGTATCTGTGAGGAACAGGTTTGATATGATAATTCTGCGGCTCGGCTCTCCACTCTGCCATATGTCTGACCTCTCTGTGGGGAGAGGAATGCAGCTGGCTCTTCTCACTATTAATCAGCCTGATGGGGGGCTGGGGGTGGTGGTGGGAAGAGGTGGTGGTGGTGGGAAGAGGTGGTGGTGGTGGGAAGAGGTGGTGCTGGAATGCGGAGCGACGGATGTTGTCCAAAGTAGATGCACGCACACACACGACCAACTTCTACATGTGTGCAAACAGCTGCTTCAGCATTCTTCTGTTCTCCTTCCCTTCTCGGTACCTCCTCCCCTCCTTGCCTCTTCCATTTAGAACCCTCTCACATCCATCACCCGTCAGCCCCAAATACACTGAGCAACAGAATGTGTCCACCAGGGCCCAGCAGCGCGAATACAGCGTGGACAAAAATATGAGTAAATCAGGAGTGGCTTCTGTCTCCATCAATCAGCCTGAACAGGTGAATCCAGGTGAATGCTCTGATCCCTGATTGATTTACCTGTTAAATCTGCTGGAGCCGTGCTGGCGAGATGGAGATGAAGGAGACGGGACAATCTGCAGGGAGCACCACAATTTTCCGGGCAAACGAGGTGTGGCCTCTACAAAGATGACAGAGTTTCTATTGTTTACTAAAATGGATAAAAATGGCAGGAATGTTCTTCTTGTCAGATTTACTGATTACATGGCACATAATTATTCTGATTGTGAATAAGGTTCCACTCAACTTCACTAGTGTTATTCACTAATGAGTGCAGAAGAATACGCTTCTATATAGAAGGCTATAGGAGTTACTGTGAAATACCATGTAAATCCCTGGAGGGGCGGGCCTCGCCACTTTGTATCTCTGTGCTCCCACCTCCTCCTCATAACAGAACAACTCATACACAGTAACTTTGAGACTGCAAAACACTTGCGATAAACCTTGAATTTCACCTCTGTGTATCATTGAATGGGCACATTTGCGCCACCTTGGGTGAAACACAAACAGAAACTAGAATAACTGCCTCATGGATGAGCTTCAACTTACTTTTATGCCTGTCAAGACTCGCATAATGTATGTAGTGAAGATGGTTAAGGATTGTAATAAGTAGTGTTAGGTTATGTTACGGGTGAAGGGAGTTCTTCTGTGGGCAATTTCGTGTGGAAAAAGACCATATTCACAGATTATAAATAAATTAATCCTGGCCATATTGGATGAGTCTTCTCACTTTTCTTAGCGTGAACTCTGACAGATTAAAAGTTTCCGTGCTGATGGAGTAATGAAGACCAATAAGAAAAACTCTGCTGGATAATCTCTTCACAATGAGTTGTTCCAGATGGGCAGCTCATTGTACTCTCACTTCATCCTTTTGTACACACGAGCATTTGTGCCAAATTAGATCAGACTCCTTCAAAGCCTTTCTCATGGTGTTTAATCCACAATGGTGGAACAAAAGTGAGGTCACCATCACCTTAACCTTCGACCATCTAAACTCCATCTCTTGACAAATGAACCTTTCTATTTTAAAGATGTTCCCTCGGGACTTCTATTTTCTATATTACAATCTCACCAATGCACTTTGAGGTTGTGGTGGAATTGACCTTTTACTTCAGGCCACAAAAAGCCAGTCAGTCCCCGTTAGAAGCAGAGTGAACCTTTGTGCTGAATTCAGATTCCTTTTAAAGACATCACACTAATGACAACCTCACAGATTGATGGATGAGCTGAGCACCTTAGGCCTCTGGTCCATGGTTATTGATTGTGTGAAGCTATTTAAACCAAAGCACAAACAGTTCCAACAAAATAGAAAGATTCATGTTTTATCACAAACCTTCTTAAGGTGAGCTCAGGAAAGAGAGGGCTATTTTTGTGGGGAAAATATACATCTGCATTGAGCTATAATTTTCAGCCAATGAAATCTTGACTTTCTTTGTATATTATGATTTATTTTCTGCAGGTGTCAATGTTAATTGTGAAGTATTCCACCGCGGTTCAGCTGCGGAAAGTATGTAACAGCTCAAATAACACTAAAGTGTGAGGCTGATCTTCAAAGAGACACTTCTATGAAAGTTACAGGAGCTGTAGCAGGATTATTATGTACAATAGCTCCCACAAAGATGTACAATTTTACAAGGAGATGCATGATTTTGAGCTTTCACCGTAGTAATTTTCTGAAATGGCTCACTGCCCTTTAATGGCCCCATTTGAGATTCACAGCTCATGGTTAACACAGTGGTAATGTCATACTGTAAACACCATAATTACAGCCAGAAAGGAATAAATCATCAGCCTCCTATCATGCCGGAGATAAAAGACATCTTTAAATGCAGCAGTAACAACGACAATAATGGCTGCAACAATATTAGTTTTGTAGACACAAATGTCTATAAAACGGTGGCATCTCTCCCAGTTACATCTGAAAAATATTATTTCATCATTAAGACAACTATACTTAGAAATACTTTATTCCAATGTCATTTATGTCAATATGTATAATGTAAGTCAGATATAGTGGCTATTGAAATACAAATATTGTATGAATAAAGAGGATGAAGATTAATAGCAATTCTTCAAGAAATTGATTTCGATGGACCGGAGCCACTACACTTCAGTTGGTAGAATGGGAAATCACTACACTGAGAAAAATGATTCATGGGGTTAGTTTGTAAAGCTTGAAATCAAGAGCCTTTTTTACAGAAAAAATTTAAGTTTGTTACATACACATGTTTTAATCAGTTAATAACTTCCTGTTATAAGTTTGTCAAACTGAGAATATAGAAATCTGTCTTGACTCCATAATTTAATGATTTTGAATGGACATTTCTGCTTCCACTCAGCAAGAGACAATATTTAGTTGGTGCAACTTGAATTTCTGTTAAGCATCCTTCAAAAGCTGAGTAAGACTGGACTTGCCCGCACATGTTTTAACCAAAGGCCACGCCTGCAAGAAAGTGGAGGGAAAGGAACGGACATTGCATATTTTCAATCCAATTGAATGTTACTGGGTGAGTAGTACTTTTTGCTTTCTTTAATTTGCAACACTCAATGAGTGTTTTAACATAGTGCAAGGAATAGTTTTTTTTTTACACAATCCTAAAAGCAGGTTTTCAGTTAACTGTTCATTAAGCTATTGTATGTAATGTGATACACTTTAGCTGAGTCTTTCTGTCGCTGCTGCTTAAATTAGGTCTTACATTACATTTCCCTGCACAGCTAAGAGATTATATGTGTCATTTTCTCCCAATTTAAACACAAGGATGATGTGGGTTAATGTTTAAGCTTTGTACATAGGTTAATTTTATTTTGTTCAGTGTTTTTAACCCCAGTTTATTGATCGTTTTTTGTCCAAGACCAACGTAAAAACGTGGGCTGGAGAGCTGATACGACAACGTTGCTGAGAGGAAGAGGCCTAAAAAAGTAAGTCTATTATCACTTTACTTAACATTAAACATATGAAAATATTGGCCTGCTAATATTGCCATTGAGTGTGCACTATTTTTATTTCCTTTGGTATGTTACAACATTAATGAGAAGGCTTTTTGGGTTGTTTTTTTTAGGCCCCGTTGTATAAAGTTTGAGAGGTTGGCTGCTAGTTGTTGTTAATGACTTCAAAGTCCGATGGCCTGCTCTTTTTGATGCAGCTCAGGTAAATATTTGATCATTAAATGGTTTGCAGTATGTACTATGTTGATGGAAATTTCCTGCATTTTAAAAAATTGTCCCTGTTGTTTGTCTTTACACTCACAGATAAACCAAGAGTTCAGAAGAATCACAACTCTCAATCTGGAGACAACATTCATGGCAAAACTGGACCAGTACATCCCGAAGATAATGTCCTTGCTGTCAGCAAGAGGAGGAGCTGCAAAGATGAGTATTCAGTGCATAAAGAACCTGCTGCTTGAGGTATGAATAAACCTTGTCTTACAGTATACGTGGTTCCAGTATCACCGCAAAGGTGGTCAGAAATAGAATTTCAAATAACTGCTTACATTGCTGATTGTCTCCTTTATGCGTTAAAGTCAACTGTTCTGAGTCCAAATACTTACAAGGACAAATATCAGATCAGGTGTTTTTTATGGCTTAGTTATTTGCTCCCAATTGGACAGGGAAAAAATCTTCAGTTAGTACATAACTATAAATGCTTAAGCAGAGCACAACTTAATTGTAAAATGATTTTTCTGTTGTTTCATTATTGCAATCTTTAAAATGATAAATTTAACATACACAATTGAGATCGGTAATTGGTATAGGCCAGGCATTGGAAACATCATCCTTCACTCTCTTTCCTAGTGATGTTATTACAAAAAGCTCATCTTCATTGAGGTTAAATTAAAAAACATTATAAAACACTTTTTTATTTTTCTTATTCACAGGATGATTCTGAGGAAAGAAGGAGAGAGATGGCTATCCGTGGCTTAGTGGTGTATCTCAGAGAAAAGGAGGAAGATCTCTTTAAAGATCAGTTGGTAGGTAAATGGAAAACTTAATTTCATTGTATATTCTTTGTTTTACTGCTATTTTTAAATTGTATTGCGTATAAATACTAACTTTTTTTTCTTAACTACTTACGCCAGGATGGTGGAGGAGATGAAACGGATAAAGTGATGAAGATTGTCGTTACCAGAGGTGCCACAACATCTGATCCAGCCAATGCAAAGATTGTGCTTGAGGGAACAACAGTCCTTGAAGACCTGGACGTACCCAGAGCATGTGCCATGCTAATGGGGCTAATCTACGCTCTCAACCTCAGCTACCCAAAAGAACTGAAAAACACTTTGGAAGTATTTCAAAAGATACTCCTTGAGCTGGATAGTCTGAAAGCCAGTCCGAAAGTACTGTCTCTCAAAAATAGACTGCTTTTTGTGATGTTCTACTGTTTTAACCTATTGAGATGTCGTCAATCGCTGCCCTTACCTTAATAACAGGGGTAGGCTAACCAGAAGCAGATCAGAAAATGTGATGCAGTTTGAGTGTTTTATAGTTGTGTTTATTACAGTATTACATTTCAATTTTTTTGGTTTTGATATGAATCAGATATGTAGCAAGTTACTTGGAAGAAAAGCTTTGACATTCAAGAATAGATGAAGAAATTTGATGTGCCTTACCGATACTGACAACAAAAAAATATATACATTTTATTTTCTACTCTGTTGTTGTGAAATGGAGTACTGCATTCAGTTCAGGGGATGAGTAATCCAAAATCCACAGTAATAATTACAACATGTTAATCTTGTTTTACATTGTTCAAGGGCAATAACCTGGTAAAAGCCTTCAGATGTGAAGCTTCACACTCATTTGGGTGTGGTTATTTTTTGATTTTTGTTTAATTATTGCTAGAAGTGGGCATATTTTTTTGTTCAAAATGAGGAAAATCATTCATTGTTTCAAAACATTTGTTAATACTAGTTTTCTAATAAACATTTTGCTCAATGAAGAGGACTTTCAACGTGTAATTTATTTTAACTTATGTACATTAGGTTACTAGAACTAAAAAAAAGGGATAACATACAGACTTTTATAAGCTGAATCAAGGCAAAATAAATGAGTTGGATGAACCTAAATAGACTTAATTGACGACTTAAAAACGCCAAAATGTTTTAATCAGAATTCAGTTGGTTTAACTTATTTAACCTTGTTGAGGACAAGAAATGTCATGTTGGTTGTACTAGACTACCTCTTGTGGGATTAACTCAATAATGAGTTGAGTTGAGAGTACTTAAAAAAATCTATGCAAATTGTTACCTTAATTTTATTAAGTTTAGCCAATGTATTATTTTTTAGAGTGTAGCTTCAAAACATTCCCAGTTCAAATACTATTGTTTTGCTCTTTGGAAAGACAGTGAAAGCCAAAACCGCTCCCAGCTGACTACTGGTGTTTTGCAAGCAACACATCTTAACATTGGTGTGATTGATTTAAGCGCTTGACTTTGATAAACGTCACAAAATTGCACTACACCAGTCCCTTCACTATATAACATTATACAAAATAGTTTGCTGCTCTAGACTTAGAAACAGCATCTTTATCGTAGGTAGGATAAGGCATCTGCCCTCAGGTTACAGGCTAAATAAGCGAACTCTGGCTTGAAAACATGGGTGTCGTTCAAATGCAGTTCACTGATGTAGAGCAACTGGTGCAATCAAAAATTGAAAAAGGCAAGGCTTTATATCATGTTTTTTTTTTTTTTCTGACCCAATTTATCCATTGTGTGTTTTTGTGTGGTGTGTGAAGTGAGCTGAGTGGGATGAATTTCTATTTCTGCTTTCTCTCCTGACCAATCAATGAACCTGATTCTCTTCTTGCTTTCGCTTTTCAAATTCTCAGTCTGCATTTGTCAAAACAGCATGACCTGTGTTTGCTCCAACTTATGATATGAGAATTAAAGTGAACCAAGTCAATTCTTAGACTATCCTGGAGTGAAAGCACCTGTTCAGACATTGTTAAGCACAAACCAAAAGTCTAATAAAAGTACTGTAAATAAAGACAAGTAAGGGCTGTTTCTTCTATTGTTCCTGAATTACTTTTTAGAGGCACGGGTGAAAAAAAGTAAAATCACTAAACTCAAAATGTACACCATAAAACGTAATGGCCAACGCCTACACAGTTCTGTTCTGCTTTTTTTCAAAGTAGCAAAAGCAAAATGGTAAAAAGCTAAAGCCCTATGTGTACACTACACACAAATGAATTCAATTATTTAAGCCATCCATCTATCTGTGTACCACTCCATCCTGATCAGGGTAACAGGATGCAGAAAGAAAATCTATAGGCAATTTAGGTTGATAAATTAACCTCAAATGCACGTTTTTGAACTGAACTTCACGGGGGAGAAAACCCATGGCACACAGGGAGAACATGGAAGCTCCACACAGAAAGGCCTGGCGAGTATCTGACCCCATGACGTTCTTGCTATGAGGAGAGAGGGCAAACCACTGAGCAACATTCGTGGCCAAATTATTTACTACATGGAAAAAACAACATAAAACACAGTAATGATACCCTTTGGAACAGGCGTGTTTGTGTTTATTGGACCACATGGCTAAAGATGCACAGTTGGCGCCAACCATGAACCCGGGATACTCACTCTGACGATTCAGTTCACTTTGGTTTATGCACAGGATGTGTGGATTCAATCGTCATGAAAGATGGACCGATGATGTTTGTTTATTGTACCACATTCTAAAAAAAAAATATAAAAAAAAAAACAACAAAAAACAGTCACCTCACTGTAAATGCCATACAAAGATGATCTTAATGTCTGACTATCGCGATCGGAGTCTAGACCTAAACTTCTTTACAAACATATTCATGCACAACACGTCGCCTTTTCCTTCTTTGCCTCCATCATAATCAGTTCAGCCGCCAGAGGGCAACATCCCAATAAAAAGTGACTGGATAATAAGCTGTACCACATACGGCCCAGGGGGGACTTTTTGCCTTTTACGATAGAACACGAGTTCAATGAGATATTATAAGCACATTTTAGCTCATCTTGCATCACCAGTGTTGTCATTTGCCACAACAAACCTGCAGTCTCGTTATGTCTGAATATCTGTAGAACGGGCTGCAGCACCCATGGGACCACCCATGAATAGCAATGAGTAGCTATGGAGCAGCCTCTATATGGATAAAAGAGAAATGGAAAACAATGGGGTTATTTGTGCCGAGTACTTTCAAAATGATTAAAATTTATTCGAAAACTACATTCTGTCTTTCGACATTTTTTTTTTTTTACTAGCTTTGCTAATGCAGCTGCTGTAGAGTCACGGGAGCCTCGCGACTCAGGTGGAGCGCCTTGTCTTCACGCCGTAGCTGACAGCATGGAGATATCAGTATGGACTGGGCCAACAGCACATAATCCTGCAGACAGTCTGACAGAGATACAGGGCGGAGGGACAGTGCTGCTGGACGTCTTCCACAGGCTTTAAAGGAAAACTCCCAAGTGTTTCACTATTGGAAATATTTGCTTTGTGAAGTTGGCTTTTAATGGGAGAACACAGAATCAGCCTCGGGGCGCTGTGTGACGAACAAAACAGATGGTCTGCTTGATTTGTGCCTCGTGGTTGTTGGTATTAAGCTACTGTCACTGTAATAGAGTATGACAGGAGATGATCTAGAAAGGTAGTGCGCACAAACACTTTTTATGGTTTTACAGGTTTCTCACAAAACTACTATTTTCTGTTATTTTACTTTCTATTTTACATTTGGTGAGCAAGGTCAACACGCCTTCAGATTAGAATTGGGGTTCCAATCACAAAGTACAGTGGAATGAAAAGTTGTTTGGCAACCAATGCAGAAGTCCAATGTTAAATACAGGGTAAATATATAACACACACATGAGTATCTTATATATAAATTATTCAAATCAGCAGGACCAATTCATCCAATGCAAACACCAATTTTAATAAGTGGCAACAGCACAGCAATTCTACATTCAATGATTTCAGCTTCAAATACAGCTTTTTATGTATATTCACAACACATTTAACTTGCACTGACTTTGTTTCTAAGGTTACGTTGACCTACATCTTCAGTTGCCCTTGTTTGATGCATACGAGGGTGTGAACTATAGCATGCAGGCGTTCACTAACAAACCACATAAATGCAAGCATTGTACCAGGGTTTGTTTTAACCTGAGTGTTAAAAGACTTTTATTGTGGTTTGCATGAGATATTGTAGCATCCAACACGACACAATAAAATGTTGCGAATCGATTTAAGGAGCATGGCTATGGTAGGCGCTAGGAAAAAAAAGTAAACATGTCATCAATGCAAAACAAAACCTTCCACACATCAGATTTGAAGAATTCACTGCTGACATCCTGGTGACAGACACTTTGAGAGGTCTTCTCGTCTCTGTCTGAATGTGTAAGAGAGGTTTGACCAGCAAATGTGAGCGTGCATATGTTATTAGGTTGGTGGACGAGCAGTTTTGTCTGCGTATATGCAGATATCTGCTGAGAGAGGCATACAC
Organism: Blennius ocellaris; assembly: GCF_963422515.1. Lineage (NCBI taxonomy): Eukaryota > Metazoa > Chordata > Actinopteri > Blenniiformes > Blenniidae > Blennius > Blennius ocellaris. Next base: position 12,488,930 of record NC_137650.1, on the reverse strand, counting down.
AGTAGTATTCTGAAGAAGGCTAGGCAGGAATTACATCAAAACGTTTTTAAATCATCTCCAGATTTTATGTTGCATCTCCTCACATGCTGTCTGACTGAACTTGTATGATCTCTCAGTCTTGTTGATTTCATCGTCCTCGTTGGCCATGTGCTGGAAAGCAGCTCATCTGGTGCATTCAACTTTAAACACCAACTCCAAACAGAATACAAACCTTTCCCTGAACATGGCATGAAAGAAGAGTTGGGATGTAAGAGTTGTCCCCATTTCAACCTTTTTTCTTTAAGCAGCAGCCTCCCTCGTTCTGCTCCATGAAGCACTTCCTGCTGTTTCCCATGACACCCCCCACCCCACCACCACCACCACCCCACACTGCCCCCACCCCAATCCCCAAACATGGAATGTAGACCTCATTTAACCTGATTTTACATCTTCTGATGGCTTGTGCTATTTATCAGTTGAAGGCAGAAATGTAAGACTTTATAAAAATGATACGAAAAACAAGCAAATATAAAGAAATGATTACAAAAGATATGCAACCTGTTTACAGTAAGCGTTGGTGACAGCTTGTTAAAATGTCAATGTTCAAGTAAATACATCCCTTCTCTCTCCATCTACACATCATTAATGTTTTGCCTGTTTTGCCTTCTAATAAGCAGATTCATGAAAGAAGCTCAGTGAAATCAAATGTGTTAAAAGTTTTGGAGCGTCACCCCGGATAATCCGAGCTGCATATAAATACCGAACTCTCATTTAAGAGAAGATGCACCATGGTTTAAAAAAAATAATAATTGTGTGTGGATGTGTCTTTTCCACTGAAACTGAATTGAAGGATATTAGTCTGAAGCCCTCAAACTAAAAGGAAAAAGGGACATGAGTGCATGGGGGCATTAACAAAGTTCAACTACCAGGTGTTGATTGTGTATAATATGCAAAGTAAGGCTATAAGACTTTAAATTTGATTTGCTAATGTTTACGTCACATGTGTTTGATAAATGTTAAGACCCCCCAGAGACCCATGCCTGGTCATTTTCTACTCTTCAGTGTTATTCTATTTACTCAATGATTTTCAATTAATGCAATTATCTTTTTGAATTAACATTTTTCTTTTTTTTTTTTGGAGCGAATGAAACTCATTTGGGCTTGTTTACAAAAGCCTTATAGCTTTTTTCTCTCACAAGATCTGGCAACACTGACTACAGTGTACATCTGGGAGAAACGTATCGACCTCAGTGTAAATCTACAACATTGGCTTTTGTTTTTCGCATTTGTTTGTGAGCTTGGCATCCGGACTGACCGGAAATTATTAGAACGCCTTCTTTTTTCCTCTTCTCATCAGTCTTCTTTTTAATCAAGATTTATGACGCCTGGAGAAATACAATATTTCTGCTGAAGCTGAGAGATTTTCAACTTCCCCTGATGCATTGCCTCTTTACATTATTCCCCTCCAAGCAAATCTGAGCCCAATCAGGCCCACGCCTGTTTCCTCTTCAAACGCCCACCCCTAAAAGTTGTCTCGTGTGCTGTTTAAAAACGCCTCATAATTTTTTTCTGACCAGCCGGGGGCCTCGGTACACTTTGCAACAAACTCCAAAACATGGCACAAGCAGCTCACGTGTATTTGAAGCCGGACCACCTCAGTTAATGTCATCTCCGCGAGGCGCCACGTGGCAGCGGAGGAATCCGAGAGGAGCTCACTGCCTGGCGTCCGGACGTGGTTAGGATTCCTCTCAGGAAACGCCATATTAAATATTAACCTTGTTTTTCATCCTAATTGGCTGAAGCCTCAGAGAAGGTGAGAGGTGAGGTTGAGAAACCACTTTGAATATGGCGAGGAGGAAAATAGCCGGCGACATTCTTCTCCAGCTCAAGGAGGGACGCCTCGTCTGAGAAACTGAGGGGTCACATATAATGAAATTTATTTAAAAAAAAAAAATTTTCTGAGCAGTTTTATCTTCTGTCATTAGACTGCAGCACATTCACTGGAAATTGCCTCCTGTGCCTGTGCGTCAGAGCATGTGCATGCTCCAAAACAACAATAATGTATAGCTGCTGTATTTGATTAGGACGTTTGCGTCTTTCACTGCTTCATCACACATATCAACCTTTTGATTTCAGTTACTGAACACATGCTCCACTCACACACATACACACTCCCTTGGTTCATATCCACATTTAGTTTTGGTACTTTTCTGCTCCGTGTTGACTTTCAATATCTTTTTAGTGTATTTTGCCCGGTCGGCCTTGTTTCTGTTTGTCGTCTTCTTTTGAATTTCATTTCGGGGAGCTTTATCGGTCTCTTAGGGTTTCTCACATTCAAATATGCATTTCTTGAATTCTTCTCTCTGGAGGTTTTTTGTCATTTGGGAGGAAAAGAAAAAGTTTAGCTCGGATGATATAAATAACTTCTAAAAAACCCCAGCAATCTTTTTTTTTGTGCAGTACAGCAGACTCGAAAGTCTGACAGCATACACATTCAGGAAGAAGAAATATAACGTTATATATGAGAGAACTTTAGGCAAATATAGACTCAAAGCCTTAGCTTTAATTGAATTTTTTTTTTCCCCAGACAAGGACCTGTGCCATGGCAACACCATTTATTTATTGCCCTTCATCTTGAATTATTATGGGGGGGGCCCATTAATTAGACAAGGATGTAAGATGTCTCAATGCCAACCATTTGTCTTGCTAGTGATTACTTAGAGAAAGAGAAAAGCTTTTTCTTTGATATGTGGCTGAAAGCCACCGTGTTCCCGGGGAATTGTACGTGAATGTAGAAAAGTTCAAAGACACACAAACTACGATTGAAGCCCATCTCAAAGTTCTCCAAAGTCCTGAGATACATCTGTCTCAATCCTGCATCTGTCGCATGCAGGCTACTGTAAATCAGTACTCAGAAAAGGAACTTATGCATGACTGTTATTGTTTCTTAATACTGTACTCATAGCTGTCAGCAGTGTGTGGGTCAGTCTAATGATTCACTCATTAGGTTCAGCTGAAGTTAAGTGGTGACGCACGGGTCTTATTTTGGTCTTTTTCAGTTAATCAGCCTTCGTTAAAACGCCTCACTCCAGGAGCTCCTGTGAGGCAGAAAGCAGCAGTTTTTCAGCAGTGATGCATAACTCAGCATAACACCATTTCTGGAAAAAAAATGGATTTATGGACTAATGACAACGAGGAAAAAGCACCAACAAAACAGCTGCGATAAACTACCAACAGAAAGACAGCGGCAAGCGAGTCCTAATAGGGTGAGCTAATATTTATTTAGGGCTGTGAATACATCCCAGCAACTGCACAGGGAAACGGTGTGAGCGAACACCAAAGCTTTCCGCACTGAGAGAGACAGCAGCATGACGAAAGCCCCGAGTAATGAGCCCAAGTCAACAGTTATTGTAATAGTGTTATTAATGCTATAAATGCAATTAGTTATGACTACGTTATTAAAGAAGTGACAGACAGAAAGTCTACTTTTATGACAAACTGTGAGTATCACCCGCTTTGCAACACTTACAACCAAAACATTCCATAGGTGCAGTATTAAGGGGTGTAGAGTCAGGGGTCGGATTGATAACTAGATTTGATTGTTTTACACATAAATGAGCGATTTTTGATGTGAGAGAGGATAAGTGACCTCTTCATAGAGCTTGTTTATGCAACAATGATGCTCAGAACCACTGAAAAAGCAAGGTTTTGAGAACCTGCGGAACTTTTCGAAAAAATCTGTTCTCGTGTGAACGAGAATATATGAAAATGCTCAGGTTCTGACTCTGTGTAGGAAATGCTGCTAATGCACAGGCATACCACAGTCATAGTGAATAGTTCTTCTGCCCATGTGTGAGTCGATGTACGATAACAACAATGTTTGCTTCCAGACTGTCATGGCTCCCAATTCTCCTGGGACTTGATGGTTTTATAATGTGATATGTGTGTGTGTGGTTTCATTTTGTATTAAACTTGTAGATATAGGCTTTTGGACATGTGTGTCTGAAATAGTTGGACCAACTTAATTTAATTGTTTCAACTGGTAGCATCAAGTTTTTCCAACTTAATCTGAGTCATTAACTTAAATTGGAAGAACCTGATTTATTTAGATGTCATCAATTGAAGCAATTCAATTAAGTTGGTCCAACTATTTTCTTTTTTTCAGTGCATGAAGTATAAATTCGACTTATTTCAAAGAATTATGTTGATTACAGGACATTTCCATTTTGTTTTGTCAACTTGCAGGCAAAAATGTAAATCTTCATTGCTTTTCAGAGCTGTTCTCAAACTCGTGTAGATGATGTTCTGTAATCCAACCATTTGCTGTTGGACACCGCAAAGTACCGAGCCAAACAGAAGTTTGTGTACTCGATAAAGACAGTCGATGTTGAGCAGGAAAGCTTGAACTGCAGGCGAGTGGCAGACGGGTTATTTCAGATAGAGGCACAGGCTACTTCGTATTCATAGATTTGTGCATATGAGTGACAGAAAAGGTGCAGAGTTAAATTCCGAACCACTTCAGGCCATTACAAATGTTCTCCTCAGAGGGGGGGGGGAAAAAACCTTGTAAATATGTCACTCTCCTGTAGAGACAGATTTGTAGGAGTTTAATCAGTGCCATCAGAGGAAATTTAAAAAGCTTTTCCTCCTGAACATCCATTTGGGACGCTTGTGTATACATTGAATTGTGTGCTGAGATATTGTTGCAGTCTTTCTTTTGAGCGATCTAAACATTGTGGAGCAACGATTTTAGCTGAGGACTCTCTGGAATTGAAAACTGCTTTTATCTCAAACTCTGCTTGAATAAAATGTGAAAATGTGAGTGGTGCTGTCAAATATGTAGCAGTGGAGCCAATTTTGATAATCTACTTCAATGCATACTCAGCCACCTAAACTTTATGAGCATTTTTTTTTTTTTCGGATGATCATTAATAAGGTTGTTTTTCCATCTTCAAGGAAATTCTGGGTTTTTAACCTTATATTGATACAGAGTATGGCCCTCTTCAGCAGAAATAACTTCTTGTAAATGTTTGACATTGGTTCGCCCAAATTCTGTAAGTGCTCATCTATACAAAATTCAGTGTGTAAGATGTTTGAGGGTATTCTTCAATGTACTGTGTGCTTCATATCCAGTGGCCATGCATTTCAGACCCAGGCTTTCACTAGTGCTGGTCTGAGTCAATCCTTATATATCCAAATGAATTTGTGATGGCTACAAAAACCATGTTATAATGCAGAAATGCAGTATAGATACTCGTGTAGCCAGAATAAATCTGAGTTCACATATTTCCTTCTATAGCTGCATAAAAGAGCATCTGCTTTTCCCGAAACTTCTGAGGCTCGAGGAGGGTGACAAACATCAGCTTTTCATGGTTTTGAAATTAATATAGTGGCAAATGATACAATCTGTGTGACCTCCGTGCGCTTGAAGCGCTGCAATGCGTTCAATGACCTCTTGGAAAAGTCCATCTTGAAAATGGTTTTGACAATAAATGTGCAATAAAACCTCTTTATCTTCACCTGTAGTCGTAGTTGTCGGTTGACAAGACTGCTATCAGATAGACACAGCTATATTTTTGTTTGTGCAGATCGCTACAGATGCAGCCAGGTAGCACTTGAGAGTGAACTCTCTGACGAGCCAATCAGAGGGCTTGAATACACTGACGTCACACGAGGCCTTCCAGAAGGCCCTGAATCGCCAATATCAAAATCTGATTGGTTGCAGCAGCAGCGTCACCAACACTAGTTTTACCCCTGCAGAAGCCTGCAGAATTGAATGTGAAGGCCGAAGGCAGATTGTTTTACCCTGGCAACAGGTGATGGCTAAAACGTGATTGGTTAAAAGCTTTAATATGGAAGTACGGATATGAGAAGAAGCGGACAGACCATTTTTGGAACAGTCTGTCATGATATTTTTCTTAGGCCTGCCCTGCCCTGATGGCTGCCACTGTTCATATCCTCCCACAACATTTCAGTGAGATTCAGAAAGGGTTTTTATATTCAATGTTAGGCTGTTTAAAACAGCCTGTTTCTTCTTTTCGAAGTCATTGTTTGGCAGATTTGTCTGCGTAAACTGAGGATCGTTATCCCGTCAAAGGGTCTACTTCTGGTTCTGCTTCATTGTTCATGCTTCACATTATGTTGGAGCACATTTTGACATGATGAAAGGTGAATCAATGACTGCAAGCTTCTCAGTCCCTGAGCAAGTTGAAGAAAAATGTTTACAACCAGAAATCACTTAATTCTCTAATTCATTTGAGTTTTGGACGGAAAGACTAATTCTACTAAATGGGTTGCAAATGGACACCATATGACAGCATGCCATATATACACATATTGCATTCATCGGCCTGAGCCGAATAATCAATGAGGAAAACTGAGTGCAAACTTGATATTACAAGCACACATGTCAGTGACAAGTAATATCAGTCATATGTAATATGCATGTCAGACGCACTGAGGATTTCATCTGACATGCATAATAACACCCACAATCAATGAAGCATGTTTGCCTTCATTAACATGAATGATAAGAGATGGGTTCACAATGCACAAGGTGGGAGTTTATGCTGATAGATTCATTGACAAATTGCAGTTTTGGTTGAAGAAGCGATCTTGTGCTCGGAGGTTTTTGAGTTGCGATCAGCTTAACGCTGTACTACAGTAGTTCACTGCTCCTGGTGTGTGCATTTAAGGTTAACAGTGAATCGGTTGGGTTAGATGCAGAGAAATAATTTTCCTGATAGGATCAACAAAGTATGTTCTTTCAAAAAAAGAAAAGTTAGCATTTTTTTATGATTGGGTCTGTTTTGGACACTTTTGATAGGAGGTGAAAACCAGTTCAGACTTTAGCAGACCCTTTTCCTTATATTTTATGGCCGGATTCATATTTATTTTCTGAAACACCCCAAGGCCCTGTTTACCCAATGTTTCAACTGAAAACACATAATTTTTGCTTTTTTGTTTCAGTAAAGTGTCACGTTGAGACAGCAATGTTTTGAAAATTGTTTTGAGTACATTCACACTGGTATGGACAGACGACTAAGTTGGTTGTTATTAATTGTTATTACGGCTGAATATGAACTGGGAGTCATAACACTCCACTCCAGGCCGCCATTTTTATTGTCCCCCTATGAGCACATAGCATTTAAATAGATAAGTGGTAAGTAGTGGCAACATTTCGGAGAAGTTGCATTTTCAGTGACAGATGTATAAAGAGACACCTAAAATACTAAATCTTTCTGGTTTTACTTGATTACATTGTGTAAACAATAAACTCCAATAAAACGTTTAACTTCATGATTTCACATTTCTTTTTGTGCTTGTAGAAACTCAAATCTCCACCAAATCAGTCCGTGGCAAACAGGAGCAATGATGTTTCCTCCTCGCATGGTCCCTCATGCTATTATTGTTAGTCAATAACCTGCAAAACGCACACAAACCAAATCTGCATTTATGTGCAATTCTGTGTACTTTATACAGGACCTGGCCAAAAGTCACAGCATTTACTAGTCCAAGTAACATCATGAGAATCTCTCTCACACACACACACACACACACACACACACACACACACACACACACACACACACACACACACACACACACACACACACACACACACACACACACACACACACACAAACGAGGCACTTGTGCGATACAATAACCCTAATATCCTAATATTTGGATGTCACTTTAAATAATATAATTTGAATATATTACAAAATGGTAAGGTCAATTTGAGTTTGATTTATTGCTTTTCATAACTTTAATTTAAAAAGAATTGCGCTCCATGTTTGTTGTTGTTTTTTTTTGTCCCTTTTGAATGCAGTGTTATGAAATGAGATATTTTCTATATGCAGACCAATGCACAGGCTCTGACAGAAGCACAGCGAGAGAAGCTGCTGAAATAAATACATATGTAATGAGAGAAGAGGAGCTGCCAAGTGGCCTGCCAATTTGTGTTTGTTCTAGGCTGAGAAACTTTAGTCATTTTGCGGGGTGTGTACCCTCTCCATTGCACTTTCCCAGTGGGACAGTCTGGTTCAAGAGACGTGAGATTAGCAAACTACCCGAATTACTTCAGTATAGAAAGGATGCTAATGCAGCTGAACATTGCTTTGGCATTTGATTGGTCAACTGACATCAAAGTCAGGGCATTTCTTTTTCCCAGATGACAAAAATAATGTTATTTTATGTTGTCAATTGAAAAATCAAAGTGTTGACAATGTTATGTGATCCAGCAATGGACCTATTTTTTTCTTCTTCTTTCGATTTTGCACATGGTAACTCATCAACACCCCGAGCAACATGCGACATGATAGAATTTTCATCATTTCCATGGCCTGATGAAATGCATCACGACTCACTGAAATTTAGAGAAAAGACAAAACTACAATGCATTGAGCTATAGAAGAAACACACATACACCCACACACACACACACCCACCCACCCACACACACACACACACACACACACACACACACACACACACACACACACACACACACACACACACACACACACAACACACACACACACACACAGACAAGTTGTTGCAATGTCGAGTAATAACTTAGCAAAATACAGATTACTGCGCTCAAGCATGTAGGAAACCTTGAAAAAGCAACTATATGCTTTTATACCGACCTACCTAGATGACATAACTATTCTCACTTTCAAACGACTGCTTTAAATTCCACATTAAACCGACTGACCTGTCAAAATATACACACTGAGCCTTCAGGCAACATTTTCTGTGAGATACAGTATGTGGGAGATTCTTGTTTTGTTTTGTTTTGTTTTTCTTTGTTGTGAGCTTTGCACTAGTCTAGTGGTTAGCACTCTCACCTCACAGCAGGTACATTCTAGTCTGATTCTAGGTTTGGGCTTTACTGAGCGACATAAAACCTGATTTCACTGAGTGGGAGGACTTTGTCATTCAACGGGAGACATGGTTTTCTTCACTGCGTGTGTGTGTGTGAGTGTGTGTGTGTGTGTGTGTGTGTGTGTGTGTGTGTGTGTGTGTGTGTGTGTGTGTGTGTGTGTGTGCGTGCGTGTGTGTGTGTGTGCGTGCGTGCGTGCGTGCGTGCGTGCGTGCGTGTGTGTGTATGTGTGTGTGTGTGTGTGTGTGCATGTGTGTGTTTTGAGTCTATTCTTGATAGGAACAGTGTCAACCTGTCAGGCAACGTGTCTTCAGTTTTTTTGTTTTTTTTAAACTGAAACATTCAGCATTGATGGCAGATTGCATTTCACTTCATCCATCCAACATCACCTCACCTGGTGGTAACAGGCCAGAAGTCAAATTCAAAAAGAGGCACAAAAATCGAGAAGAAAATGCCAAAACAAGAAAGTCAAGGAGACAACAGCCATGCCGAAACTGCTGTTGGAAGCCGCAATGCTGGAACCAAACTACAAGACAGGTCCAAGAATTCTGGGTAGTTAAATAGATAAAAAAAAGAGCAAGGATTGGGTATAGAAGATTAATTAACTTAACTCATGTAAAATGTGTAGCATCTATAGTTTGTTGATTTGTATGTGAACATAAATTGAAAAGTTGTGTCTATTTATAGAAGCGTTCATCTGATCTCTTCACCTCACATCCCTACGGCTCAAACAACCTCTAAGAACATGGAACAAGAAAAAGTTTGAGTGACCATGAGAATTCACCAGCTCATGCTAAATGTATTCCTTCCACAGTAACCTCTGTATCAGGTTTTGTCACTCAGTATATTGCTCCAATTTATTACTCCTTATGTGACTTTATTTGTGTTTAATGAAGCCATGATGTGCTATTTGTTGAGTAGATACAGAAACGGTAATGTTAATTTCCAAGTTGTGCATATTTTGGTTTATTACATGGGAGTTTAGTTCATTCATGTTCAGCTAATTATTATACATTTTAAAGTCCAAAGTTCGTATACCAATATGTTTTATGCACTTATATAGAAGTAGAAGTGCAGATGAGTGATCTTGATTTGAGCATGATGTACTTTGAAACCAATGTAATATAAAAGGTCCCATAAAGTCAAATTTGGAAGTCAAATGAAAGTATATTTGACAGTAATAATGAATGGTCTTGAGTACTTACAGCTGTATTGCAAATAGAAAAAAAACCCAGTGGATGTTAAATGTATATGTGTTGAAACAATTGCAGAGAAAGAGACGAGTGCTCCTGTGTTTCTCGCTGTGAGTCTCCATCTATATTTTACAGATAGAATTCTTGTTCTGACTGTGGTCACCGTGCTCAGGACCCGTAACAGTAGCAAATGTTTTCTTGTACACCAGGATGTCCTGGTGGTTACTTTGTGATTTCAGTACATCTAACAGTGGATAAACATCAGTCATGCTGATTGGCAGAGGGGTTCGACCACGAGGCTTTAATCCTGTTCTGTATGAATTTTACAGTTGGACACATAAGAGACATCAAACACTGTCCTCCTGGGAGCAGTCCGTCGATTCATGTCCTCTGTAATGAACATCTCTTTACTCCTCTGAACTACTATACTTACAATTGTTGTATTTTAAAGACGACATGCAGAGCTTTCCTGTGGTGTGCTGCAATCCTTTATACTTAATTAGAATAAATAAAGAGAGTGATAACAGCCAGGAAAATAATGAGCTGCAACATATCTTTATGCTGATTTCATGGTGAAGCTTGTCATTTATCTGACATTCAAGCTCAGTCTGCAGTGAAGCATGTTTAGGTTGATAAGTCAGTCGTTTAATTAAACATGAAGAGCCTGAATGTTACAAATGACTGCTGATTATTACATGAAATCAATCAAATGATATAAATGAAAACTCTGTCACTCTTAAATTCATACCTTATGGAATTACAGAAGCATATTTATTCAAGGAGTAAAAGGTGACTGTGAATGTGCCAATTACCTGCCTGTATATTCCAGTATTGAACTTATACAATATTTACAAAATGAAGCAATCCAAAGCACTGGATATCAGTCTCATACTACCTCACTAACAGACTAGTTATTTCCATGTTTGAACTTGTTAAGGCTCCTTCCTATTTATTTAAGTCTCACACGTCCATTATAGTTCCTACGGTGGTGCAATTTTAGCAATGCTATTTATGTATTAGCAGCTACAATGTTTAAAACTTAGTCAGACAGATAAAGATGGAGCTTTCTATTCAACATTTCTAGGGAGCCTATGGCTGCGTAGCAAACATAATAGTACCCCATATGACCTCTGGGGGCAGTGTTGAGCAGTGTATCTTATGTGCAACTTGGAAAAGTACCAAAGAAGAAAATGTAATTTGGAATACAGCAGAAATTATGAATCCTTCCAGGAAATACTACAAATACATTCGTTGACACAAAAAAATGTACAACACTATAAGAGATTGGGAAATAGACACTTCCGATGACTTGTGTGAACATTTTCTAACAGTTTTCCCTGGAAAACTTCAAAATTTAAAGAAACAAATTATCAGCCAGATCAAATTTCCATTACTAATGGGGGCACGGATACTATATTATTTGACTTTTTTCTCACGGTTTTGAAACTGTTTCATTGGTGTTTGAGAGATGTTTCACAACAACGTGCACTGCCCTCTACTGGATGTACTTATTAACAACCACAACAGCACAGGGAACGCAAAACAATGTTTGAAACATATGTACCAATTTATGTGCGTAAAATTTGGACCTATATTCTGACTTGTATACATCATTATGCACATGAAACAGAATAAGCAATGCAAACCACAAATCAAACAGTTGTCTACATAGCATTTATGTACAGGTGAATGCTAGGTATGGAAATATAAATGAATTACCTGTTTCAGAATCTGCAAAGTTTGTTTGCCACAGCACTTCAATCGTTACGTCATTTTCTGCTGCATTTCTATTGCTTGTTAACAACTGTAGCTCATCGCAGCAGTTAGACTATACAATGTAGTGGCGACAGCATTCGTCTGACCGAGAAGATCCACGGACCAGTCTCACTGTATGAAGACCTCCGATTTGCAGCAAAGAGAGATTCAAAAATCGCACAGCTTGTACCTCCACACCATCATGCTCCTCCACATCTGACTTTCACAGAATCTGTTCATTTGAAGTATTTTTCAGATTTGGTAGGTTGCAGCTGGCACGCACCCACTTCACATGTTTCCCAGGAGCCCACCGAAATGAAACATATGTCAGCTCTCTGATTACACAATGTCATGATTATTTACAGCAGTTGTCAAACTGTGAATTAATCTGTGAATAATTTCTGATGCACATCTCAGACACATCTTAACATGAGTCTTTCTTGTGCTGTTCCGGCGGTATAAGTCTCTGTCTCTGACTCCATTCGTGTGATCCCGTCTATAAATCCTCACGTCTGAATCAAATCGTCTTTTCAGCAATGATTAGAGTGCGAGCATGGCACCAGAGCGTGGAGGTTACAAACATGTTAATCTATTCAGAGACATGACTAAACACGGGTGTCGTGAACAATAAGACTTAGAAAAGAAATGTTGGTTATGTTGTTTGCACGACAATTGGTGTACTTTTCCAGGGTTTTTTTTCTCCTAAAGTAAAAGTGTTCTCTAATTACTGAAAAAGATGCTGATATTAATCAGATTAATGCCAAATGACACTTTTAGTGCACGCTCCATTTTTGTCTGTGGAGTTTTTCACTCGTTCATCCTATTCTTTACTTTGTTTTTTCCTGTTTCCTTCCCCATCTCCTTCTTTTACCCGGTTTCTGTGTTGCCATCAGCGCCAAGTCAGAAATGTTCCTGTTATTGATGCACACCGATGCACTGACTCTGACAGGAGCAGACAGCATGAAAAGAGAAGCTGCTGAAATAAATACATATGTAATGAGGGAAAAAGAGGCCGCAAAATAGCTTGCCAATTTGTGTTTGTCAAAGGCTGAGCTGGGGTTGCATTGACATATAGATCCATAATAGAACCTTTTTTTAAAGTCATTTGGAGGGTCTACTTGAGGCTTCGTACCTTCCCACTGGCGCAGTCTCTTCGGAGAGGTACTAGATTAGTGAGCTGCCCAATTTTCCTCACGATAGAAAATTGTTTTGTCCAAAGTAGATCTGTAGTCACTCCGGCTGTCTTTGTGGGGGAAATCGCATGCCATTTCTGGGAAGGTGAAAGATGCAACCGCGAGTTGCCAAACTGAGTGTTTCAGCAGCAATTTTTCTCCGAAAGTAAAGCAGCTGCACTCGCATCAGGCCAGTAAATTCGGTAGATTTTCAGGTGGAATTAGTGTGAGCGTGGTTACAAGTGTCAAGAACTATGGTTACATCTTCATCTCAGCTGGTTTCTGTCAATGGCGCACCCATGAATTATTTCACCCGCAGGAAACAGATTGTGTGTTTATTCATTTGTCAGATGTAAATGTGGGCTGTCACGGTGATGAGATGCAGATGTGAGTGTCGATTAGCTTTAATGACCTTTCAGGTGCTCACACTGGTCACAATATTATGAGGCAATCCCCAACAGCACCGGAGAGATGAGTGGAACGAACAAAACACAAACCTGGGGAACGCATTGTTATACATCCACATAATTTTCATGCAATATCACACATCAGGAAACATGAGAGAATAAAAAAGGTGAAATGCAAAACATGAACCTGAGAAGAAAGCTACGATGACACCATACAAGAAGCTGCAAGGAGGTAAAAAGTGATCCATCATCTCGTCATCAAAGATAGGTAATGTGCCTTTTAGCTTGTGTTTGCATTTGATCAAAATGTACCTCGTTGTTTGTGAAAATATCTTTCAGCTGTTCCTTTTTGCAGGGCGCCTACAGCACACTATACCCTATCAATAGAACCCTGTTTGAAAATGTATGAATCTGTGTTCTGGGTTCGGACCAAAAATGGACTATAAAAAGCAGATTAGGTTTTTAGATGATTTAAAGTTGTTAAATACAGATTATTGCTTTGGTTACTTACATCATGATCCTTTTTCCGTCATCGTCATTTTAAGTAAACGCTCAGATGACTGGGTCCCTTTAAATGTTGTCCCTGCAAGGAATTGTGGGGCAGCATGAACTGGCCTCCTTTGATAAAGGATGCATCAGTGCTTCCTGTGATAAAGGAGGGAGGCTCTAAAGAAAGCAACGGGCCTCCTTTTCTTTGCTTATTGCGAATTCGGACAGTCCTTATCATGGTCGTTACACCAAACACTTCCCGGGGTGAAGGAAAAGTGGTTAGACAAGGTGTACCGGATGTGTTTCACCTGTGTCACCTCATTCCTCAGCATACATAAACCTGCCTTCCTCCAGTGTTTGCAAATCGTCTCGTTCCCTGTTTCACGACATTCTGTGTTCCTCCTTAAGATCTGCTTTTATTTTGACTTTGGAAATAAATTCTTTGAACTCTCATTCTCTCGGGAGATTCCTCTTCTGGTTCCAGTTCTGATCCCTGACAAGCTTGAATGTTGCCATCGTACTTTTCTCTGCATGCAAGCATAAATAAGTGGTTTTAGTGCAGAAAAACAACACCGAGTTGGAGCCCTGCATGAAAACTACATTGTGTTCAGCCTTTCTGCCGTTTTCGTGGAAATCAACATCGTTGTCAAAAAGTTGCTGTGTAAACATGAAACTTTTTGTGAAATGAGAACTGAAGAATTATGCGTTTTCACTTGGAAGGTTGTCGTGTAAACAGACAGTCCTGGTGTGAAACCAGAGAGACTGTATTTACTTCATTCAGCTTCACTTATGACTTTAAACATTTAAAAAAATGTATCTATATCTTCTCTGATCTAATTTAGTAGAGCTTACAGGCAAGTGTGTCTACGGCGTCTCAGCTCTCCATCTTGTTGTTCAACATTCAATTAATCCACTTTCATCATTTTGAGCTTTGAAATATGGAGCTGGCATCTGCCTGGCATTGTACTGCTTCAGCTATCTGAGTGTTCTTTACATGATTGGTTCAATCCATTTATTTGTGCCCAAAATCATCACACAACAATGACAACAGCTGCCATGCAAGTGCTGCCACACCTCTGGAAGGTTAGTGTTCTGTCCTGTCCAAGGACACTTTGACATGTGATCAGAGCAAGATGAGGGATCAAAAGAGCCACTCCAACCAATTGAGCCATTTCTTTCAGACTCACCCAATAAAGTGGATAAAACTAATTGGAAAGTAATTATAATTTATTTAAAATGTCATAAATGACATTCGCAGACATGAGTGACGTGATATTTTAAGACAGGTTTATTAGGATTATGTTTCTGAATGTCTATTAAAGGCCACATTCTGCAGCCTTGTTAAAAATACTGTCCTGACAAATGACTGAAATTGCCAGGGGCGACAGAGATTTATTTATTTTTTTTATTATTAACTGCCCCTCCCAGTAACACAAGTTCACTAAAGAGCGTTAGTATGCTTTGAACAAATCTCTCCTCGGGTTGTTGATGGTAAGGCTGACATGTTTGACAGATTGTGACCTTCCAAAGGCGACAATTTGTCAAGCCTGTTCCTTTATACACTAATTGGTCACATATTTGGTGGGGAGAAAGTCAGATTTTCCATTTTTCTATTTACACTTTTGCTTATTTTGTCTTTTGTGGCCTTCGAAATATCTATAACCTCAAGATATCGATGTCCAAAGCTGAAGAGGTGATGTACATTGTGTCACATATTCACTTAGTCCTCATGTGTACTCTGCGCGTCATTAGAAAACGCCACTAAAAGACCAGCTGGAGAAATAAGAAACTATACAACTTGTGATGTGCTTGGCGTCAACAATAAACCCGGTAATACATAAGGAGATTATACCGTTGTTTGACATGTTGGCAGAAACAGAAGCCAGCTCATATTTCTGCTGACTGTGGGACAAAAGGCAACATCACCACTGTCTCCACTGCGTCTTCACAATGTATTTCCTCGAGCAAGCACGTAATGGGCTTGGACTTGTTTCTGTTTATTTTCACAGGTTTCTTTGTCAGCTTCTAAACTGGTGCTGATCTCATGCCACCTATTCTGACAGGCATATTTGTCACTTCACTGCAGCATTGACACATCGCACAGATGTGAGTAATTGCAGAATCGGTCTATTAACTCGTCTCCAAAACTTCTTTTTTTCCATTGTTGTTACAGAACTAACCCCCCCACCAGCCCAACCACACCTCCATGCTGCCCCTGGTGCTCAGGTTTTATATTGAATCTTGTAGATAAACTCACGATATTAAATTAAAAAGCTGCGCACAAATCAGCAGAGATCATTCCATGAAGTACGACTGATCGTTTTAGGGTTTTGGGGACTTTGGTTCACTCAAGACTGTCAGAACAAGTAACAAAGATAAACTGTTTGTGTAAGTTTTCATCAGATTGTTTCAGTTTTAATTACCAAGTGACTATTGTGGTTAGTCCATGTCCTTAAAAATATATCATCTAACATCAGACTCTTACAAATCCCTATGAAGTGGGAAACCCAACATTTTAGATTGACCCTGCACTCGACTGTTTATCTTTTTTTTTTTATACAATTTTCCAACTAATGTGGTTGTTTTTCCCTTTGTTTAGTTTTTTTGACATTTCTCTTCTGCATGTGAGTTGAAGTAACTAGTAAGTAGTACATCAGTTTATATTTGTTTGGGCAAATTAAAGTTACTCTACAGGAATCCATAGTGGAAAAATGAAAATATTTAGAGCCCAGTTTTAGTTGTTTATGTGCGTCAATACCTTTCTGAAGGAAATTCCTCATTTTATTCATAATTTAATTTAAATTTGACAGAACATACCCGGGTTTTTTGACATTTTGTGTCACGGAAACTCCGGAAGATTTCCAAGGCAAGATCCCGTTCATACACACGAATCACACAAGATTTCGATTCGCTCTTGAAAATGATCTACGATCCCTTTCACAACATTTAAGCCACTATTCTCATTGTTTGAATTCTCTGGCTTTTTTTTCATGCTGAATCGGTCAAATGCTGATATTTTCGCTTGAGCTGACGTGACGCCATTTTTGATATCCTACAAAACCCAAGCCAGGATTCTGAAGATGACGTCAGTTAGTGAAACATAAACAGAGTTTGATGGCTACAAATTCTGGTTTGTTTGTAAATATATTAACCTTGTTTTGATTTGGGAAAGTGCAGGTTGGAAATTTGTTGAAATTGTTTTGTGTATTTGTTTATTCTTTGCGCAGAAGTGATACCTTTCATAGGAAGTATATTTTAAAGATTTTTTTTCTGGTGGACTAATTAACTGTCTTCTCAAATTTAGTTTTAAGTGGAATAATTGGAGTTTTCTTTTCCCACATTGAACAAAGTGGCCATATGTCTAAATTCCCTGGTGTACAACAGTGTAAAAGTGTTTGCTAAATAATATCAGTTTTAATGTCTTCATTAATAGAAATATTCTATTTGAGTCTACTATGAGGAATGCAGATATTCAAACAGGTTATTCAACAACATGCTGGTGTGCAACTGAAGGTGTGCAAAATTGGAATAGAGGAGGATTTTTCATTTTTTTTTCCTTCCCAACCAAGATATTTGTCAGACCTCCAATACGGTGATATCTTTTAAAGAACTGTGAACCTTGCAGGTTCGTCTCTCACACACTGTCCTCATTTAGCCGAGCTCACTCCAAAACACACAAACAGTTCTGTGGTAGAAAAGCTGCTCTGATATCAAACAACTTGACAATTCAAGAGATCCCACACAGATATGCAACGTTCAACAAACCATGGCGTTGTCAAGAGTTTCCAGCCGCTTATGTGCAAAACATGTTACACCCACAATAAGCGTACAGGAAATGAGCTTTTTGCTGCTTTTTGCTTAAAACTCAGTTATGTAAGCTGTTGTAAAAGTGCCACACTCCTCGTAGAACTTTGTTGATATACGCAGCTGAAACAAAGGAGTAAATAAGCGCCAGCTCATTTAGTCTGACACCTCTTATTTGTGCCCAAGCTATACGAGAGCTCCCACTGACATGAGATTGTTTTGCCAGAAACTAGAAAACAAATCAACAACAGGAAAATTGAAAGTTTTGTTTGATGCACTGAGCATCTTATTAATTTTTATAGTGATTGGAAAATATACAGTCATTACTCTGCATTGGCAAAATAAATAAATAAAGATTAAGAAACGGAAATGAACTTCACAGAGCAATTCCCCTGTTCCAGCATTAATGGATCTGTCAACAGAGTCGCAGAGATCAGACCGAGCAGCTGAAAAAGCCCACTGTCCTGTGTGCACTGTCCAAAATTTACTTTCTGACTCACTGGCCAAGGGAACTGTTAGTGGGCGGTAAGTACAGTGGGAACAGAAGTGTCTGGACCCCCTCCATCCACCCACCCACCAAACACTCTCCATATCCTCTCAGTCAGAGGTTGCCTCACCTGAATATTTCACTCATATCACTTTTTCTAATAACGCCAGAAAAATTGGAAGGTTGTCCTTCATTGTGACGGATTAGATTACCGAGGGCAGCTCTCGCAGAGCCTCCTCCATCAGGATGGTATTCCAATCCATCAAGAAAAGGTAATATTAGGTGAGCTTGAAGCTGCCAGCCTCAAAAAAGACTTTTTTTTATATATATTGTATTTTGCTAAATGATTTGCATTCTACCCAATGTTTCTTATCAGGAAAATACACTGTTACAGCTTCACCCATTATGTGAAACTCTAATAATGTTTTTTTTTTTTATATATATATATTATGCTAAACCTTTTCAATATGTTTTTTTTTTATGAAATAGTTTTACAGGTCCATTTTGATATTTTCCATTGTACAATGTTATGTTAATGTTACAATATTTCTGAACTTGATTTCTTAATGGTTGAGACAACAACGTGGGCACAGTTACACAAGGTATATAACCCACGTTATCTAAAGGTCCAAATAAAGGCAACTAAAGGTGATTTAAAATATATTTCATTATTTTAAAAAGTTCGGTTGTTGTTCAGATTGGCCGCAATTAATTTGCGGAAAAACATTTGTCATGATTGAAGATTTGTCAAACAAGTTTTTTTAATCCAACAGGTTATATAAGTTAAACAAGAACCGCAACAACAGCATTATTCAGTTTTTGTTTGTCTTTTGGTTGCTACTCATAAATGTAACTGTATATATGTATGTACTGTCTATAAAAGTGGAGAGTGTTTAAAGTGTAAGCCACGGTGTACGATATGAAATATATAGAAGCTGTATAAATAATATGTGCTAAAAACATAAAAGATATTATTGATACCGCTTGATATATATATATATATATATATACAGACACAAATGTAATGTAATGTAATATAATATTTACTTATAGAGGATTGTATTTGAAATGTTTCGTGTTTTCTTTTGTTGTTGTATTTGTTTTGTACCTACTGTTGCTGATCTCCTCCTGCACATTTCTTGATTGTAGAGAAGATCGTCTTCCCATCCCAAGGTCGGCGGGTCGATTCCCTCATCTCGGCCTGCCCATGTACCAGAGTGTCATTTAGACACACAAATAACTCCAACGTCTTCCCAATGGTACGGTAGCACCTTACAGGACAGTCATCACCATTGATGTATGAATGTGTGTGTGTGAGTGAGTGAGTGAGTGAATGGATAAATGTGATCTGGTCATGTAAAAGTGTGATGAATCCACTGAAGTAGTCAAAAAACACTTGATCTCAGTGAATGACGACTGACGTCAGATCATTATTGTAACTGCATTTTGTTCCAGTGCTGAATTTTAAATGTCCATATGTTCTTACTTCCATTTTTTTTTCTTTTGCCACGTTTGCTTCAGCCTGCTACAAAATATAACAATACCAAACTGAGATGACTAAATTACATTTGTCAATTTGTCATAACAGAGATGTTGGACCCATTACACTGTGACATATTCCTCTACCAAAAGTATTTTTTTTTAAGATGTTTTGGTTTGTTTGTATTGCAAAATTACTGTGATAAGTGAACTTCCAGATTTCTCTCGTCTCGAGTTGGAAAACATCTGTGCAGTTCATTTGGAAGTACTGCATTATTTATGAACGTTTTTATACTTTTGTGAACTTCTTCACAATTTCTGCATTCGATGTGTTGCAGCGGTGGAAGGTGAGGACAGCCGATAGTTCACCATAAACTCTACCACAATAGAAATGTAATGAAACATAATCTGCTTCTAAAGTCAGTGGGCACATGCGGAATACAGTATTCACAATACCAACCGGACTGAGACCTTGATTCATATTTACTATTCAATTATTTTTATCAAGTTTAACATCAGATGAAAGCTGGTTGGAAAAAAAACGTTTATTTTTTGAATTTTTTTTTATAATTCACTCACTGCTTTGCATTCCCAGGAGGATGTTTTCTATGAAAGAAGAATAACTTTTAGTTTCTTTTTAACTGTGTAGCACAAGCTTGTAGAGCAAATGTGTCAGTGATACAGAGCAAGACTTGGGTTTTTTTTCGGATCACAGTGGGAACAGAAGGCGTCTGCAGTGTATGTTTGCCGGCCTGTGAGGTGAAAGAAACCGCTCGACCCAGAACACTGACAGTGTTTCAGGCTTCACAGCAGCTTCCCTCAACACGAGCCATCCAACATCTGAGTGGGGGGAAAAAAGAAAACGAAAACGAGTCTCTACATGTGTGAATGCAGCGGTCATGCTTACTGCTGGGCTTCACTCGGGAGGGAGGAACTGTGATGTGCTTCACTCGGTCACATGAGAAGCTTCACTCCTGTTTTGGCTGAAGGATCAAGTCAGAATCTCAGTCTGTTGCTTAAATTTGTATAGATGCAACAAACGGGAGCAAACACAATTTGATGTTGGCTTCCTCCGCTGCAATAATAATCACAGGCACATTGTACAACAAGAAAGTCTGCAAATTACCAACAATGTCAGAGGAAACAGGATATTAGCACAATGTCTCCCTAATTTCCAATTTCCATGTCAAAACCAATTCAAATTCAAATCAAATACAAAAAAGAAGATTTTTTTTTATTTTTTATGATAGATTACTGAAATAAATGTTTTAGCATCATATTAGAAAGACTTCCCCAGCAGCTGCTCCTGCACAAAAAAATCGCTGCAAGATTTTAATATCATGTATATTATGCAAACCAATACAATGGTTCATCGTTATCATGCATCTGATAGGATGGTGAAATAGTGTAGGAATAATAGTGAACTCTTTGGAAGAAACACTGATCAGAATCAAACAGAAGTATCTTTATGCAAATATCACAATACTAACGATAGTCTATTTAAGGAAATGATTAGCATATTTGTTTGCTTATATGATTTGGATGCATCAAGTTCTGAATGCAATTCACACGGAAAAAATTCACAGCATTTTTCCTTTTGACAAATGCTTATTTAGTTATTGCATGTTGAACACACCTATCTCAAACTCTCAATTTACTTCCTGCAAAATACAAAGTATTGGATATAAGCTTTCATGAGCTCGGTCTTCCTTGATTTCTGATGACAAAATCATGGCTTTACTGGAGAGAGACTCCATGTTCATGCAATCAAAAACTGTCAACTGTCTCATGTAGCGGCCGTGGTACTCACGGGAAGGTTTGCGCCATTGTTGGTTTCATCCATCAACTTGCACAAGTGCGGAACTATTTGTTACGGTTGTGCTGCGCCTGAATAGTAGCAGCGTTTCAGAAAGGTTGCGTTTCCCCCCGTTTGTGCGGGGACGGAGTCAGAGCATTTTCAAAAAGTTAGATAGATGCTCTAAGGAGTCTTTATTTGGCTTAATGTTGGACTGTCCCACATGAAAGAAGGACTAACCAATGTTCATTGTTGCTTCTTCTACTGTGCAGTGACAGAGGTCTGCAGTATAGGCTGTTCTTCAGTGCTGGAAATGTACAAACAATCTTCTCACGACACTACGATGTCTGCTTCCGCCACATACACTCAGGAATCAACCTGCAGAAGATGATGCAGCGATCAATGTGCCACTCGTGTTAGACATGGTTTTCAGATGACTAATGTCATATTTTTTAGAGAATTTAACCCTTTCTCTTCTTCTCTTTTTCATTTTTGCAATCCAAAGAAAAGTCACAAGTCAGCTCAATTGCTGGTTAGCTCCTTTATTTATCCTTTTTATAGCACTGATGGCTTACATAGATGACATAGCGCAATGTCAACTTCCCCCTATGGAGGATGTTGCATCAGATTTTTAAGTCTATATTGCATAGCTTAGCATGCAATCCATCCATCTTCTTTACCACTTTAGCCTACTTACAGTCGTGGCAGCTGGAGCCGATCCCAACAGACTTTGGAAAAAAAGCAGGGTACATGTTGGATAGACACTGGATACGTCCGTGCGCGCGCGCACACACACACACACACACACACATGCTCTATATATACACTACATGTGATGGTCATGCATGTGTAGCATGCAATCAGGTCCTATATTGGATATGATTTTACGTCTACAATCAAAATTGGAGCGCTATTACAGCTGGCTGTGATGATTTGGAGAGTGGAATTACATGAAGGTTACCCATCCACAATAGCACTGTAGTGCAACACACCTGATTGCAACGAGGGGCTCGTTATTGGGCTTTTTCACAACCTTGGTGATGACATCATCATTAGATTCAGGTCTGCTGAAGCAGGAAAAGAGCTAAAACATACAGGACACCGGCCCTCCAGGACCGAGTTTGGACCCCGCCTGATTTAAAGAAACACTCCCTTCTTCTGTGGTTAAAACAAATAACACAAATGCTCCAATTTTTAATCCATCTTGCAATGTGCATATGTCTTTATTTTAACTTGTTAATTAAAGGTCACAGCATGACACAAAAAAAGCACACAAATGAAGTTTTAAAGTCGTTATGTCAAACATTCAAAGACATTAGTTTCCACATAAAAAACCAAGCTTAACAAAGTACTTAGAGTACATCGATTCATGCATCTTCTATCATCATCCAGTTTGTGGTCGCAGGTTGCCGGAGCTGATTACAGCTGACTCTGGGTGAAGGCAGGATACATCCTGGACATCAGTCCATCACAGGACAAACTTCTCTCACACTGAAAACGACTCACTAAAATTGCACTAACTTGCATTCGCCATATTTCACACTGACGGCTGAAAAGGGATCAAATCACAATGAACAGCGACATTCCCTCCGCTGCGTCTCTGGCACACAAGTTGGGACGTTCTCACATTGTGGTGACATTGTAATGCACCCAGTTAAAGCCTCGCTCTCTCCCCAACCTGGCAATAAATAAAACAGGGTATCTGACAGTCCCTGTAATCGTAACTCAGCTCCTCCCCGCGGATCTACACAAGCGCCCTCATCTCTGCAGTATTCCAGTTTGGCGCCAATTTATTTCTTGTCAACACAATTTACTTGCTCTTTTGAGGTGCCATTGACTTGGTTCAATATATCCCAAATCCGACCCGTAAACAACTGTGGAATACAGTTTGATCGACCATGCTTTATATGCTGATTATACATGTTCACACTGACCCTGCACCACTATCAGCAGCTTGCTCCCTTTTCCTCACATGCATGTCTCCAGACTACAAAACCTTAGTACAAGGAGAAAACCCAGATATCTACAACAATTACATGCAAACTCCACACAAAGAAGCCCTCAAGCCAATATTCACAGCCTCTCACAATCTCCTCTCACAGGCTTGGATTTGCTGAGTCAATGAGCATGGCAACACGACCGCAAACCTCCGAGATACAAGGAAGTTACCAGCGTAGATGTAGAATCATCTGTGCTCTTCTTTCTCGAATCTGCCGACAGCTGCTGCACATCCCCGAGCATTCAGATCAGGGTGTTGTTTTTCGCAGCAAAAGGTAATCATTTCTGCGTGGCGACGCAGCAAGCAACAGTGTATTTTTAGCTTGCAGATAATCAGTCAATCAGATATACATTATGCAGTTTTACACTGCAGCACTGTCGGTCTGTGCCTGGTTTACAAACAGCCTGCACTATGCATCAGTGCAGACCGAGACTTAGTCTGATCCCACTGGATGGAGGGAAAAGAAAATCCTGCACAAACCAAGTTCATATTACATCCTGGGGTAAGAGTACATGATAACGTGATTTCTTTTTTTTCTTTCTCTCTCTGCAAGCTGGAAGGGAATAAAAAAGCCCAGCAGCATTTCCTGCTGACAATATTAGTGCTCTCCCTGTTCCCCTCTCTATGGTTGTCTGATTATCTCCCAGTCTTTCTCTCTTACCTCCTCCGTTTCCTCTGACATCAGAGGAGCTTCGGCAGAAAGCCGTGTAGTTACGCTCACTGACTGGATCGCACGCCGCACTCGTAACCGCGCGTCCCCTCCCTTTTACCACAGCATTGTCATGCTATCCATCTCATACATGAGCACACACAGTGCATCAGAGAGGGGTAGGGCCTGGGAGTCGGACTGTCTTTATTCCTTCTCTCGACCTGCTGCTGTGGTTCAAGTCTCTTTATGTCTTCTGCCTTTACCCTCCTCCTCTGTGAAGGTCCCTTTATGGCGAGCTCACACATTGAGCCTTCGACCTCCTAACTCCTGTAACAATGGCATCCGGGGCCTTTATCTCGCAGGGAAACAGGATCTCATCAACAGGCTGCTCCCGGCAACAAGCACACACAGAGGCATACATCAAGCCTTCGTGATCCAACAGAAATAGAATTTGGTTCTAAAGCTGCTTCTGGAGAAGCAACAGGATTGTTTGTTTTCTCCTAACGGTTTGAAATGAATAGAGACACAGGATAAAAAAAAAAAAAAAGAAACAAGACTGATGATTTGCATTCTGGTGGTCAGCCAGTGTCACAAACAACCAACTCAAAATAAGTTAGCAGATGATGAGCAGAGGCGCAGCCTGGCGTCGGCGTGTACAACACACAGCAATATGTCACAAGTCCCATTCAAATTTAGACGCGCAGTGCTGAAATGATTGGCTCTTTAATTAATTGCATTATCATCAGCAAACACAGTGATTTTCTTCCCAGCCTGTGAAAGCTCCTGAGAGACGACAGATAGAATGTGGCTGAGGCCGCCGTCCACTCATCTCACTGCAGGTGGAAAATCAACAGGCAGCAGCAGCAGGAGGAGCAGCAGCAACCCTCACACATAGTCACACTGCCCCCTACTGGCCCACGCTGCCTCGTCGCCATGAAAGAGAGACAACGAGAGCCTTACCCTTGGCACTTCATCCAGCAGCGAAAAGCCAAGGGGGGAGGGCATTTGTGCACAGAGCCATGGGACACTCAGAGAATGGCATCCCTTCAGAATATGAAAAGGATTTTCTGCCAAGTGTTTGGCAGTCCGTGCAGTGCTCATGCATACTCAATTTCAGGGTTGCATTTGATAGAAAACAGCTTTACATGATAGTGGGACGCGAATGTGTACCATTGAGATGGAAAATATTCAGCCTCCCATGTAAAGCATTTGTCGGCTGCCAGGAGGAGGTTTAGAAATAGAGTGAGAGTGTATCCACATCTGCGCCTCGGAGGTTCTGAGGTTCACTACACACAAGGCTGGTGTGCGTGCGGGTGGGTGTGTGTGAGCAGGCAATGCTTGAAGTGTTTTGTCGGCTGAAGCTGCACATTTAAGTGTATTATCGACAAACACTTGACAAGCTCCTGATTTTCTCCATTGTAACAATGAAAAAATAGATAAAGAATTCCACCCTTAAACACGATTTCTACATTTGTTTGGTGGGGGAGAGCCGAGCTGTGCTCTGCCTGTCAGGTCGTCTGGAGACAAATGGTGAAGCTGATCCATACACACTGAATAATGGAAGAAGTGCCAGGATGCAGCGCGTCAGCTGCTGCGGTGAGACTTTACTGGGATACCGGGAGACTTTCAGACTCACAGCTGGAAGCCAGTGCCCCATAAAACTCTGTCAGATTGGATGTCTCAAACAAAAACACAGCGAGGCAACAAGTCTGGTAGAAATTCAGCATCAATTACAGGGTGTAAGCTCTGCAGTTAAACAAATGTCACACTCAAGAGACTTCTGTTTGTGTGTTATGACATCACTCTCTGAAATGAGTAGCGAGACGTAAAGTCTGATTTATGGTGACGTTTTTTTTTTTTTTTCTTTTAACCTCTGCGTCCCATCCTCTGCTTCAAATACAAGCGAGAGTCCCTATTAATAAAACTCGAAACAAGCGTGCCAGACGCAGACTTGTTGTGCTAAAGCGGTGCAGTTTTGTTGAGAAACAGCAGCAGCAGTGGGGCCATATGGTAAAACTGGGCAGAACATATGTCCCAAGCATTCATGCTCGAGTCTATCTCTGCAAACATGACAGACCCGGGCCAACATCCCCGGGCAAAGAGTCTGCTCTTTGCTTCTTTCGAACAACTCCCAAGTGTTGGGAGTGTGTGTGGAGGCAGCAGCCGAAAGAAATGCTTCGAAATATCCAGCTTACCAGGAAACAGAAGTCTACAATTGCACGTGTCCAGTAGTTGCATCCTGTTATTACACACTCCGACGGTGTTGCTGCAGAGCCGTCTCATTTTGCACACGACATCTCCTGTGATCTGAATGCATAGTTGGCCTATAGGGAATGTGGTCTGAACTGCTTTTATGATCTGCAGGATGCATCGATGTGTAAAGGTAGAGTTACAAAGCACAATTTGAAGTGCATCTCCTCACAAGGGATGGGTTCACACGACCCATCTGCTCCCCACGGATGACTAAGAGCCTATATAACCCCATTAGAACACTGTAGTTACACTATGTTTGCTGAAGAGATTTGGTGAGCAAAGTTGGCGAGGGCTGCTGCGACAGCATTGATTCATGAGCACAAGGCTCGAGTTTCTTATATTAAATACACATTTAATGTCTAACAGTCAGACGATTGTGTGTTTGGATGAAACAGATATGACAGGATGAGTCAAAGCGCACATTTAATTTATCGCATCAGAGATAGCCAAGGTGAGCCGAGACCACTGTTTGTATACATACGGACTCACTGGATGGTCTTTGTGATATATTTAATGGACGGGGGACTATTGTGTTTAGTTTCAGGCTTTTTCCCCCCTATTCTGTGCCTGTATTATAGCAGCATTTTATGATTCAGTCCCAAGAAATTATGGTTTTACATTATTTTGGGCTGCAATGCACCTTTTGTCAAAAATAAGCTGTTTGTCTCTCTGAAGCACCTATAATGGAGGTTTCTTCTTTTACTATGCAGAATCTAAGCCCATATGGAGCAGCAAGTGTTTGTAATTTGACACCAACCTCTACATTCTGCCAGTTACTGTATTGGAGCATATTAAAAAAAGAAAAACAGTAATAGCCAACTTTAATATTCATAATGTTTGTGTGTTTTGTTTCGAGTGAGAAAGGTTGCTGTTGCAATCTTAATGTCTTCCATTTTCTAAACATGTGGTTCATTTAAACAGTTGTACAAAGACAAAGCATAAAGTACCGTCTCAAAACTTCAATATGTCTTCTCTGGCCTCATTTTTACAAAATCTGATAAGATGCCAAATTTAAAACAAATAGATAGATAGATAGATAGATAGATAGATAGATAGATAGATAGATAGATAGATAGATAGACAGCCCCAACACAGACCTCTGACAGCTGCATTATTTTACTAATGGACAATGAAATACAAAAAACATAATACATTTGATCAATTTGAATGTAATAAAACCAATAATATACAAACTTACCAATAATGATCATAAAATATAAGCAATAATAAAATATCTGAACCAATATGTCATGAGGATTGTCAATAATGTAACGGATGTAAATAATGACACAAGTGTAGATGATAAATTCTCGGCAATAGCACAAGCGTGATGCAGAGAGAGAATGGAAGTTGAAATATTTTTCCAATTCGAAATATAACACCAACAAATAAGTCATAATTAAATCAACGTTATATCTATCCACCCACAGGACGAAATCAAACATAACATCATGTCCATTTCTGTTCACTAGCTCAAATTATTTTCCTTTACAGATACTAACAAATCTAAACAACAACAATGTATTTTTTTTCTCCAGAGAAGCCACAAATGAAAGTAAGCCTCATGGCTCAGATGTCACTCTGTCAGGTCTTAATCTCCTCTGTGACTTTTTTCTTTCTACTTCATCCATCAAGCCTTTGAATCTGTCCTCATCACTGAAGTGAAAGAAATCTGACATTAGTTTCCCCATCTGGCCCCGGATTCATTTCCAGTCTGGACCACTGAACCCGGGGAGTTTGAGGAATACAGCTTGCTGCAACTCACAGAAGTCTTGAGGTCAGAAATGAGCTGTAAAACATATTAGTCGCCAGAGAAAGAATGATCAAATTAATGCTTCCATCACTGCAGTGAAAAGTCCACCTGCTGTGTTTTAGATTAAGTCTAATATCCTGCAGCTTTGGTGTTTTTTAAGGCAGGTTCACTCCAGGAGACACAAGGGGAAGGAATAATAATAATAACAACAACAAAAAAATGCGTATTATGCATAAAAAGCATTAATGGGAATTTTAAATCAATACTAAGTTGTCTCGTAATCACTAAAACCAAACAGCAGATTCAGCAGCACATAAATACAAGCAAGATGGAAGCTTGTAAAAGAGGAAGTCACTCCACTGAAGCATCTGTTGCACTTTTAAAGTCATCCACTTACCCTTCAGACTGATTTTCCTCTTCATTCTTAAAGGCAGCATCTCAGACGATTGATCTAATATGCTAACAGTCATTAACTCCTCTCTATGAACTGAACGGTTACATCTCCCCATGTTTCAAACATGTCACTGTGTTTTAAGTGCCTCAGTTGAAAAAAGTCAATTTCCAAGCTGCCATCTTCTCCCACTCTGTTTAGGGACATTGTTTGACAATGTTTCAACATCTCTTGCCAAGATGAACTGTGTCAGTAGTTAATTTGAGCATTTTCTATCTAATTCTGTAAATCTAAAAAAATAAAATCATGACAAATAAGTTTCAGGGTTTTTTTTGTTTTTTGTTTTTTGTTTTTTGTTTTTAATTCAAAAGCACAAGTCAGAACATTGTCCATAAACCATTTCCACAACAATGCAGCTTGGAGCCACTGAAAAACTAAACTTTTTGAAAATTGTTCCAAGGTGGAACTTTTGGAAAATGGTCTATCTATAAAGTCTATGTGCAATTGAGGAAATGCTCCCTTTCTGAAGTGGTTCTACATTAAATTAGTAAATAAAGTTTGTGCACATGTGTGAGTAGATGGACAATAATGACAATGTTTGTCTCCAGAGAGCCGTGACTCTCCGTCCATATTCTGCCGAGACCTGGTGGTTTTAGAGATGACAGTCACTGTAGTCGCAATCCAAGTTGGTCGTTTGTCCATACGTCTTCATTTCTGTCTTAATGTATATAGTGCGTTGTTCTTTGCATGCATGTGTGTGCAACCAACAACTCATGACCTGGCATATCAACTACATCATTTTCAGCATTTCTGCTATTTCTATAAAAAAGGACATTGTTTTCATAATTAGGTGTGTAAATGTGACTTTTCTGAAACAAAAACGATACATTTTCACTTTACAAACTTCTGTAAAAAACATAAATCACTGTGTTATATTTTAACTTATTGTTGCCTAATTTACCTCAAGCCACCAGTGAGCAGAAACACACATGAAGGTTACGGCACCAAAAGAAGTAGTTCAAGTACTAAGCCACGTGGATCAAGTACTCCCTGTGATGAACACAAGGAGTATCCCAGGGCTTAGTACTGGGGTATTCCCTGTGATGGACACAGGGAACCAAAGCAAAAGCAAAGCATTTCTCTGAAGGTGATTTCATTCATGAAAACATGAAAAACCCATCTACAATTTTTCCTCAGAGGTGAATCGTGCACACATGTTACAAATATTTCATCAGATGGATGTCTTTCTCATTGAGTTTCAAACCAGTTAAAACCAGTCCGAGGGTGCCGGACATAAAGGAATGTGTATCATTGTGGAGGAAATGGACATAGATTATGTGCACAGTTCCATCTCACAAAATATAGTTGTTTTTTTTGTTTTAGTTTTTTTTACATTTGAACCAGCTGCCTTCCAGCCTTCTGTCCAAACCTTGATGACATTTATCATTTGATTGTATCCATTCATTTGCTTTACAGGCTGCTTTATCCAATTCAAGGTTTCAAGTTGCTGGAGCCATACGACCAATTTAGAGCCACTAATTCCGTCGAACTCACTCGTCTGAGGGAACCACAGTAACATGCAAACTTCACCCCAAAGCCCTCAAATGAACCGAGAGTGTTTCTCTGTGAAGGTTGAGTATGAACCACAACAAAACTATGCAGCTCATGAGATAATATTTTTAATTAGATTTTCCACATCTGGTCTATGTTATATATTAAACACAATGTGAGTTTGGACAGATTCTAATCCAGTACATCTTGTTTTAATTTACATTTAATGCCAACCTCTTTGGATTTGGGGGCTTTGTTTGGAGATTTGCAGATTTTTCGTCTAAAAGTTAACGCCAGAGCTCCTTTATGTTTAGCTGTATTGCACCACTTTATCACTGCTCTGTCGGGAAACCTTTAATTTATGTTTAAGCTGTAAACCAAAGTAAAGTCGTAAGTCACTGCAACTATTCATCATTATCATTTTAAATGGCGCTCAGGATATTAGTGTCCTCACATCAACCCGGCAGCAACGATCACAGGAAACAAACAGGACAGAGTGCGAACCGGAGGCTGAGGCTTGAAGACAGAAGTGAAATCTTCGCACAACGAGCTGCACAGTGGCTTTTTAGGCTTGACTTGTTTCCCGAGTAACGGTTTGTTGTTGTGTCACCGACAAAACTAGCAGGATCTAACAGATGAGTCCCCTTATTGTCATCCTCCTCCTCTTCCTCCTCCTCCTCCTCCACCACCGGCTGCAATAGAAGTGCATCGTCTCCTCTGTACATTCATTCCAGTCAGCAGGTTCGCATGGACGACGTCCAACTTCCCCGCAGTCTGCAGGGCGAACAGAAGGTCTCTGCAGTAATCTGTTCCCATTTCCTTTACAACCCAGCAATTAACTTCACTTGTTGACAAAGCAAGAATATTTCTCAATGCAATTGGAATAGGAAGTGGTTTTCATTTGGTTTAAAGAAACAAAATGACTCACACAGTGGTTCCCATGGGGATTCCAATGGTGTGTGATTAACGTTTCATGGGTCTTTGTGACAATAACAAGCAGCATGGATTATGATTATTTTAAATGGACAATAGTACTCAGTATGTGACGATTCTCTGGTACCATGACCCGCTGAGCAGGAGCACACCAGTTTATTCTGGATGTCACAGTTTAACCAGACTCAATGCAGAAGCAGATGGAGCGCTTAAGGAGTGGAGACCACACAGAGAGACGTAGATAAGCCTCGCCCACTGCTTTCTCTCTCTCACTTTTTTTTTTCTTTTTTTTTTTTAAAGAGCGGACTGTCTTTATTCAGGGGGAGTCAGCTGAGCTCGACGCTGTTTGCCAGCCTCGTCCTGCACATGTGCCTCCTCCACACATTCATTCAGGCTGGCAGACAAACACGGGCTGCGGCTGTCAGCCACAGAGCGGCAGGAACGGGAGGCTTCTTCAAAAAGGCCGTCGCTGAGGGACGGAGGAGTGTTTGCTCTGCGAGCTTACAGCAGCCTTCTCCAAACCATCCAAGATTCACAGCGGTTGCACGGTTAAAGGATGACTCCCAGCCGCGGCTGCTGCAGCTGGCAGGGAATACTCGGAGGCACGGCAGAGAGGCTCGGCCGGCTTCCCAAAATAAACCCTTGTTTTCTTCTGGTGTAT
Source organism: Blennius ocellaris (assembly GCF_963422515.1). Lineage (NCBI taxonomy): Eukaryota > Metazoa > Chordata > Actinopteri > Blenniiformes > Blenniidae > Blennius > Blennius ocellaris. Next base: position 12,457,290 of record NC_137650.1, on the reverse strand, counting down.
TAAACACTGATCACCCGTTAAGTTATCTTAATGATCTCTATTATATCAACAAATATGTTCTAGCTAGGGCATTTAATTCCTCGTCATGTGCAGATAAATGACCCAAACAGGCTCAATACTGTCGCGTGGGAGGCTGAGATGAGTTCGGATTAAGGCCGATCACTCATTTTTAGAGCCGAAATCCAGAATAAGAGAGCATCTTGTTTGCCTTGAAGTTATCAGTAGCTGCATTTTGAAATGGCTGCATTTAGGCTCACATATTAAGACTCCTATGCAAAGTATTTGGATAATATCAGTGTCAGTGCTGGGGATACCATCTATGGTTTTACCTGGATCAAAATAGGAGCTCAGTGGTATGTCACATTACTATTGTACTGTAGACTTCATAAGAAAGTGCAGAACTTCTGGGGAGTCTCCCCGGAGCTTTTAAGCATTAATCACATTTTCTTAGCATAGATGATAGTTGTTGGACACCAGATTAATAAAAATGTTTGTCAAGGACGAGCAAAAATCGTCACGTTTTCTTGTTGCACATGAAGAGATAGAAAACATGTCTATTCAGACCATGTATAGAACTTAAATGTAGACCTGAGTATTGTAAGGCTATTGGGTCACATGTGGCTGTCGGGTCAATGAGAAATGTTGAAATATGACGGATGAAAATGTGTGTGATGCCTACAACACTACATTACTTTCAAATCCATGCGAAGAACTGTTTTCTAACAAGAAATATATTCAGTCTGAGCACAACTGGAGTTCTGGCTCCGCCTCAGGAGAATTAATCTCCCACCCCTACGTTAGTGGGGGGAAGAATATACAGTGTAAGGCTGCAGGAGACCATTTTGTCCTTGAAGCTGATGTGGCCTCATGAAGGTCCCGCCTCACAACTTCCACGACCTTGATGAATGTGTCGAGGTCACGTCTCAGTGAGTCGGGGCTGCAGGAGGTCATACCCAAATAAAGCAGGTTTGGGTAAAGTTATGATTGAAACATTTCATTCATCATTATGAATATCTTAGAGTGTTAAATCTAAGATATTTGTCTTAGGATTTTAAAACTTTTTTTGTGATATAATCAATGTGTGAAAATGTGACTGTAGAGGCAATTCTTCATCAAATATCATGTGAATAGCACCACTTCTATTCAATTTATTCTTCTCTTTTTTAGTAGCATTATGGAAATCAACAAAATTCCTCATAATTGAGAGTAAAAGATGAACCCAGCTATCACTTTCTATAAGAATAACCAGACTGCACATTATGAAAACAGCTGCAAATGTTTTGTATTGAATTGAATGCAGTTATATTTATGCAGCAGCACCCATTATATCTCCTAGCGCTTTACATTCTAATAAGATATACAGAGAGAAAAGAGCAATATACTCTTTTCAAAATGAAGAAACATGGAGATGTCAGACTCAGAGGTGGCAGATCTATTTCTAAATTAAGTTTTCAGCCTCAAAACGGTGGCTATAATAATGCTACAATAAAATTCAATGTTCAATTAAAGCCCTCGAACTAGACAATTTGGCAGACTTGATACAGTATACCTTCAGTGAGTGAGTTGTCACAGTCCACTCTGTGCTAATGACAACATTTTCCTCAGAAAAAGTGCTGAGATTTTACTCATGCTTTACAATGCAAATATTTCTCTCTCATTTCAGGCAAATATAATTTTTCAAAGCTGTTTCACGTGATAATTTGTGCTCCTTTAAACTCTTTCTTTGTTATCTTGGCCCACTGAGTTCCAGCGTGTGATCCAGATGATGGTGTAGTAAATGTACACGTTATTAGAGAAAGGCTCTAACATTCCAGAGCATCTGCAGAATGATTTACTGAGTTTCACCTTGGGGCCACTTTCAAAAACTTTCAGTGGCTACGAGCATTGCCTAATGGACGTCCAAAACCCAACGCATGTTTCCTGTGTTCACTGGAAAACGTCGTGCCTCATGTTCACCAACAGGTAGCCACAAACTCAAAATTTGCAGGAGCTTGTGAAATTGTCAGAAAAGACAAACTGGTCAATTTCTTTCTTTCTTTTTTTTTTTTAATCTTCAAGTCAAGAGAAAGTCAATAAATAATTGTGTAATATTAGGGGAAATAGCCATCTTAAAATATTCAGGAAAAATGCATGCGTTGAGTGATTATCAAATATAGAGAAATTGTGGACTTATTTTTTACTTTTAATATATTTTTTAACAATTAATTACTAATAAGTCTTGAAGATTGCTGAAATGTTGTCCCTTTAACTGTACATTATTAATGATCCTGTTCTAGAAAAATCCCCCCGGGGTCACCTGTTGGACCACTAAACCAATCAGCTGGTATATTTGTGTCAGGGTCAGACAGTCTGAGTAACGACTGCAAGAGTGTCTAATACCTTATCGTCTATTATTTGTAATGTACTATATAGCGGCATTAGTTATATGTATCATGGCTTTTTCTGACTGCCAAGACAAACTGGCTACATGTGCTAACAAGAGTACACATATTTAGCCTTCCCAAACCTGTGTCCCTTCAGTAATTAGTGTGATATCTTTTTACATTCACCATCTAATACAACAGTGCAGCCAGGACTCGTAGCTCCCAGTGCCAAAGCAGGACTCAGAAGTTGGCTCATTTTGCCATTAAATGGAGCTAACAAGGTCCGCTGGGATCAAGCCGGCACAGCAATTGATGTCAGTTTAGAATAGTTAAGGAGCGCTGATAATGCTCACAGGAATGTCCCAGTGGTTCAGTGCTCTTGTTTTTTTTTTTTTTTCCACGCTGGAGCTGATGGGAGCAGAGCTGGACTCCACACACCCATGGGCATTCTCCTCCGATCTTGAAAGAAAATGGCTTTTAATGGACTCGTGTCCTAAAATCGTTACCACTTCATCTGCTAATAGATTCTCTTTGAAGCCTGCGTCTTCTTCTGCGCGGAGACGTTCCACTGGTGCGAGTTACTGTATTATCGGAGCATCAGTATGCAGGCCGGGTGCCTGAATTAACCATGTGATTGAAGGATTAACCTGTAGTTTTGACTGGATCCGCTGTGGTGTCCCGTCGAAAAGAAACAATAAGACGTTACTAGTTAAATTCTCCTTGAGTCGCTTTGGGCCTTGTATGATGGAAATTTGCATGCGATGGTGCTTACCTCTGAGTTTTGATCCGCAGTGTTTCCTTGAAGCCACAATCCTCCGGGCACACGCAGGCGTGAACTTGCATTTGTCAGATCCATCCCCGAGCTCATTGCAAAGGAAATGGGTCAGCAGCAGAGTTTAATTGAGTTCACTCCGTGGAAGGTGCTGCTGCCTGACAGGAGGTGGTTGGGGATACAGAATAAAATACTTTTTTTTTATTAAAAAAAAAAAAAAAACCTTTTTCAAACTTCTTGGCACCCTGTCTGCCACAGTTAGATTCAAGTCATCATGAGGTTACACAGCACAGAGCTTCCTTCAACTTGACACCTGATTTAAGGAGATCCTGTATAAAGTGTGTTAAATTACAGGCTCGGTGCCAGAGATTGCATCTGAGGATATCACATATGAGCAAGGGCTGACCTTCCACAAACACAAAAAGTGTAACAGCAAATAAATCTGAATATAGCAAAGAAAAATTCAGGGGGGCACGCAATAAACAACAGTTTCAGGAAAGAAAGTTTGTCACAAATAGACTTAAAAGTTTAGAGAGTGTCGAGAGTTAGTCTTTCAGTGCTCAAACCGCTTGCATGGGAGACAATCAGCTTATTTTTTCAGTCTCTTTCATTTAATAGATGCACAAGTACGAACAAACAACCGTCTGCTCACATCAGTTTGAATTAATCCTGAAAAGTGTAACCGAAGTGGATCCAACACTTGGTTGTTTTGGGCTCATGAAGTAAAAGTTAAGGCCTCGTTTACATGACGGTGTTTTCAAGTGGAACCTGAACACTTTCACTGCATCTTGGGTGTCCTGTTCTACGATAACTGTGCTCAGAGTGCCTGAAAACGCAACTCCCAAGGTGGGACTTTTCACAAATGCTCCATTTGCATTCGATCTTAGATCACTAACATTTTGCATCATCACAGCAGCAGCTGCATTATGTTGGTTTTAATGCCATCACAGAATAACAGCAAAATATAATGCGAGCCAGAACCGGGTCTGGATGAGCTGTTGACTGAAACTAAACAACAACAAGTGACTATCGGGGGGATAATTTCCAGTTTCACACCCGTTTTCAGTACCTTCACTGCACATTTGTCACCCGGTACTTGTGATCTTAAAAGGCGGAAAGGCAAAGTTGGAAAAGGTTGAGATTTTAATGAAGATATAAGGACAAGGAGTCATTGACGCCCTTTGAGTTGCTGGCTGACATTTTCTCCACCTTGCCAATCAGATCAGTGCAAATGTCCTGCGGGTGCAGCCATCTGCACTTTGTCAGCTTTAGTCTGAAAGAAGCAATCCCCCCCCAACAGGAAGCCATTTTTCTTACAAAAGCTTGATCAGTACGTTTTGCTCACATTAGATGTTTGTTGATGCTTTGTTGAAAGTGTTTCGAGGGCTGGTTGTAGTTTGCTTGTCGGCTGACATGTGGTTGTGGAGAATGAATTATGTACACTGTATCACCAAACTGGGAACTGGGATAGTTACAAGTAGGGAAGGTCCCATTTCCCATTTTTAAAATGAATGTAAGTCAATTTGAAAGTATCATTTCACTCCCAAATAATTTGCATAAACCAAGATGCAAATGAACACCATTGAAAGTGAGTTGTGCATTTGAACAGGATAACATTGATAAACTCACTCATAAGTTCACTACTTGACACTATTGATGCGCTCCAATGCTGATCCCGGCTGAGTCGCTGCACCGTCACAATGTTGTGGTTATGGATGATACCAGGTGTCAAGAAGACTTCTGTTGCCATAGCTCTACTAAGGTTGCGATCTTTTTTGGGGGGGATTGCCACAAACTTTTTCTTTTTTGCTGCACCTGGATTACAATCTGTCGACATGATTGGTTGATGCTGTGATTCATGCTGGTTGGAGAGAGTCTGCCGGAGCGAGCTGTCAGACAAAGTCATGAAATCCGTTGCACAGCTTGCAGGATCCTCTGCTGGATTGTTCAATATTTTGTCTTGTTTATCTGGATTGTGGAATCTATAGTGTTTCCCCCCCTGCATTCAAGCAATGTGAGCATTGTTTCAGAATGTGGAGTCACATTTTTGTCTTTATCGACATTTAATCATCACGTATTCAAACATGGCAGAATGTCCCCTGCTCATATCTATTCGCAATCTTCCCACATATAAATGTATTGGGGTGTTTTTTTGGTTGTTTTTTTTTTTACTTTTGGTAAAAAGAGCAGCTGAGAATGTTTTTCCTGCCTCCATCTCAGATTTCTTTGGGTGCTGAAAGCTGCCGGCAGCCGAGGTGACACCGACAAACATGTTGATCACAGCTCGATAAGCAGCCCTCAGGTCATCAAGAGCTTCTTTAAAGCAGACAGGCTGACCGTTGCCCCGGCAACAGGCTACACCGACTCACAAACAGGAGATCCCCAGACAATGTGAACGTGCACACGGCGGTACGTCTGCACATTTTCCCCATTTGAGTCTCCTGTTCAGTTTATCGCTGCCTGCTTCACATCGTCGACTACCATCTTAAATTTCAGGGGAAGTTAGAGATGTTGAGCAGTTGTTTTTTTATGAGGGATAGATAGATAGATAGATAGATAGATAGATAGATAGATAGATAGATAGATAGATAGATAGATAGATAGATAGATAGATAGATAGATAGATAGATAGATAGATAGATAGATAGATAGATAAATAGATAGATAGATAGATAGGTAGATAGATAGATAGATAGATAGATAGATAGATAGATAGATAGATAGATAGATAGATAGATAGATAGATAGATAGATAGATAGATAGATAGATAGATAGATAGATAGATAGATAGATAGATTACTATTGATTTAAGTGAATGCATTTTATTTGAAAATCACACATTCATGAGAAAACAGCTACAATAATAAGATGAAGACAAGTTTCCTTTGAAGGATGAGTAACAATTGACAAACATATCTATTAAATCTGATTAAAAATATACATCATCATACTATATGAACACATAAACACTGAAATGAAGACTAAAACAATGTTTTCAAATGAGCAATATTTACTGGTGTATATGTGTAATGATGTCAGTGAGCTAATTGTTATGTACTTGCCATTGTATGGTAGTTGAATTGTAGAATGCTCTCGGATCAATATGTTTTTCAGCATCTAAAAAAACATTTGCTTGAGCAAGATGAAGAACTTCTACCTCATGAGCTAAATAATGCTCCTTCCATTCAATTGTGGAAGGAGGTTGACCTTCAAAATATTGCATTGACCCATTTACAACATAGGTATTTTTCACAAGCCCAAGCTCTGGAATATTATTGATGACATTATCAATGAGCAAAGTCTTTCCACCCATGTTGTGTAATCCAAGGTACAGAGACGATGTAAATATATTGTTGAATTAATTTCGAGAACTGTTTACATGGTTTGGTTATTTAAAATGAGGGGTGGAGAACCATAGTAATATTAGTAACAAATATATTGGGTTATCTTATAATGCAGGGCTTCTAAATGGCCCGGTTGGTAGAGCAGCTGTCTCCCAATTGGAAAGTTGCAGGTTCAATTCCCATCCCACTGAACCCCAAGCTCCATTGCTTGGCCACAGCTGCAGGTGTGTTAATGTGAAGAACTATGTAAAGCAGCTTTGGGGCTGCAGTGGAAAAGCACTATAGGAGAAGCATCATTTGGCCGTTACTATCTGATACCATTTCCCCAGAAAAAGGGGGAAACACACATTTTTTCTGAAATACTGCACGTGTACACGTGCACCACGACTGACCATGCTCAGGAGACGGAAAAAAGAAAAATATTTCCTCCAGTGGGTCATGACTCCAAGTCCACATTCTCCTGGGACTTTCATTGTTAATGTTTCTCGCGGATTGTTCCCTGTGTGCACCTCTCGTTACTGGACTTCATCGAGATTAGACAGAAACTGCTGGAAACTAGAACAAAAGAGTCCTCATGTCAATCAGAGAACGCCCGTCGTGCCAGTGAAAGCAAACAACCTGAAAAGGGCAAAATCCCAAAACAGCCTGTTACCATGTCAAATTACGAGGACTTTGAGTAGGAAGTATTTTTTTCAAAATTCACTAATTACTGCTAAGGCAGATCGGTAATACCAGAAATAACAAGCCTGCTGCCTGTAAAGGTCAGTCGGGTTTTCCACAGGCTGTTTATGGTGAGGTCCAATGAATCCAAACTGGATTTAGTCCATATAAACACCAATAACAATTTAGACTGTCTTATAGCTCAGAGTGTAAAGGTAGAACTTCCTCAGCAAACTGCTTTCAGTCAGTTTGTGTACAACTACAGACAGACAGCAACTCAAAAGCAAACACACAGTTTTACACTTGCAGAGTTAAAATATAGCTGCGAACATTTTCCTGCAATGAAAATCCTGTTTCTGGAGCAGTTCTGTGGGTGTGCACTGTGCTCAGGAGGTCAGAGTTCCAAAACCACAATGAAGCAGAAATAATGTCATTTTGTGGAGACATTTTCTGGTTCAGTGTGTGTGTGTGTGTGTGTGTGTGTGTGTGTGTGTGTGTGTGTGTGTGTGTGTGTATGTCTGTGTGTGCGTTTGAGAGATGCAAAGGGGAGAAACTGTGTAGATTTGAAATGCACAGTGTCTGGATGATCCACTGCCTAATTATCAGAACATTGATCTTATTATCTTATTATGGGATGCCACAGGCGAGCAGCACGGCGGCGGCGCGGCTCCTCCATCACCAGTCTCCGATAAACACAATATGACACAGACAGAAGAAGCAAGATGAGGCGATTCATTGCAGAGGTACAGACAGTGCTCTTGGATCGGTGCTGGATCCTGATGCATTATTCCAAAAAGAACAGAGGCCCCCGTTATAAAGCCTGTGGTCAATAACCGTAGATAGAAGGGATATCTATATTTCTATAGTGACAGGAAGGTGAATCCCCAGAAGCACGGCTCGATAACAGACGGTCCGGCCTCCTGTTGTTCCTTTTGATACTGTTGTAATTTAAAGCCCTGCTCTCGCTGAACAAAAGAATCCCAGTGGGCAGCCAGGGACAATTAATTCTTTGAAGTAATTTGGAGCAAGGCCACGTGGAGCTCTGGGTATTAGACAGAACACTTTGGAATCAGTTTCTTTTTCTGACTGGGAGGAAGCAGGTAGAGGTGAGACAGGCTCTTACTTTCACACTTCGTAGCAGCAGCAGCAGCAGCAGCAGCAGCAGCAGCAGCTCTGAATCAGCCGGAGACTCATTAGTCAGTTGGTAATAAGACCTTGGCAGAAGTTTCTGGAGAAGTCGTCACTTTTAGGGAATCGCTTTTGCATCTTTTGCAATATTTTGTTGAAGAGAAAGTGTTTGCCAACTGGTACGCCAGAGAGTGTGGAATTAGATGTTTTATTAAAATTAAGAATTCTTCCTGCGAGCCAGCGGGTTTCTTTTATTCAAATGAAAGAACATCCTTCCTCTCTGGGTGTGATCGCTATAATAAAATAAATGATCATCACTCTTATATGAACACACTTGCAGCATGTGAAAAGAAGAAGAAGGAAAGGTCTACATTGTACATTTTTTCTCCACCTATACAGAAATAAACCTTATTTTATTTTAAAACTTTGTTCTTTTTTTTTTTTTTACATGTTTTTAGTGGATTTTTTTCTAAATTTTTTTTTAATAAAAGCATTTTTTAAGCACATCAGTACCACCATCAGGTAGGAGCCTTAGTGAGTTCGATGAAGCCACATGGAATAGGAAATGTTGTTTAGGAACAAAAGCTATAGGTAACATCAAGACATTAACTTGCTCATCTTGACAACTTTTATGCTTTTTATGTTCATGTTCATCACTTCTGGTCAAACCAAGTGGAAAGAAGCTCAACTCATGACTCTCCATAGAGTTCCAGGTCTTCAGCCATCGCTTGACGTCTCAGCTGATTAAAGATGGAGCCTCGTGAAAAGTTCATTTTTGAAGATAAGATTTCATTTATCCAATCGGCTGCAAATTCAAAGTGACCAGACTCAGCAGGGCGGCTCGACAGAACACCAGGGTTCTTCGACCAGACTTTCTGCTCGTCCATCTCGTAATATTTGCCGTATTTTGGTCCAGGTGACCTTGAGAGCAAAGAGCTGCGTGGCTATCCTCACTTCACATGACAAAAGTTATACTTTTCCCACTTCGTCACTGCAAGAATTCATGTAAAGAGTGTGAGCAGCAGAGAAACCCTGAGTTATACGGTGCGTCCTTGTGTTCGGCTGGTTCCACGACCGTGTGGTCTTTGACTTTTACTGTGTGTGTGGGTGTGTGTGTGTGTGTGTGTGTGTGTGTGTGTGTGTGTGTGTGTGTGTGCGTGCGTGCGTGCGTGCGTGCGTGTGTACATTAAGGCAGGGTCACAGAGGAGTAATAGGATTGCTCGGCCCCCACTCCTTCTCTGGACACCCTGGCAAAGACAGGCCCCCTAAATCATCCTCACATCTCTGAGCAAGATGGAGGACGTGGCGTCGCCGCTCCCCGCCCTCCATCCCCACCGCAGCCAGAGCCGCTCTCCCCTCTTCTCCCCTCTTCTCCCCGCTTCTCCCCGCCGCGGTGCAGATACCGCTCGCGGCCGTCATTTCCCTCCGACCTCCTGGAGGACTGGAATAATATCTACTCAGCATTCTGTAAATATCCAGCGGGAGCCCGCAGTCCAGTTCGACGCAGCTGCGCCACATTCGGTGTTTATGGGCCGGGCTGCTGACGCTCCGCTTCTGCTCTTTGTTATCAAACTTTCCTTGTGGGGTCTCCTGAAGAGGAAGCCATGTGTAGAAGGAGGCTGCTCGGGCCGCTGTTATTCATTATTCACCTCCTGAACACTCTTACTTCAGTTCAGGGTCACGAAGAAGCCGGAGCCTCTCTCGCCTGCTGCTGCCTGACATCCCGTGTTGGTGGAAACCCGAAACGTCGGAACAATGAGGATTCATGCAAACGTACTTCTTATTCTGTTTGAGCTAGTGTAGAAGCCACTTTTTCCATTTTGCGGGACTCCATTGTGGGCCAGAGCATCATGAGTTGGGGGTTGAGGAAATCTTTTCAAATCCAGCACAGAATTTTTACTCACTTTTATTTATTTTGTTTTGCTTTTTCGTTTCAGAAAGGATTTGTGTTTACGGGAAAATGTTTTGAAAGTGATGGCTGTTTACCCGGAAGCGTAGAAATGCTGAAAACGATTTAGTTGGCATGTTGGGCTACGAGTTAGCGCTGTTGCACATGCCCAGTCGAGGCGGTTTTCCAAAGGTTGCGTTTTCCTCCATCGACACAGAAATGGAGTCGGAGCGTTTTGAGAATAATTCCACCTTGGAAGTCGTTTCGAACAACTTTTCCAGTTTCACTTGTGAACATCGTCCTGCAAACGGGCCCTAAAACAACTGAAACCCCAGTCGTTGTCATTTGGATTAGCTTTGGTCATTCAATTTAGATTCAAGCCTTTAATGTTTTGCTATTTGCTGTAAATGTTAACATGAAGTCTAAAAGACAATGTCAATCTTCACAATTATGAGCATATTTAGAAACACTAAGATGACACTTCATCCGTCCTGCTCATGAGCCTGAGCATTAATCACTGTTGTGATTTCACTGAACTCCAGCTTACTGAAGAAATGCCTTATTGACATTAAACTCAAATGTTCTTGACATGAAAGAAGAAGATAAAATCACATCCACAAATCCCTCTAATGTACAGGCTGCGTTAAAGAAACATCAACTCAGCTGTTGTGTTGCTGCTTCTCCTCGCCGTCATTTCATCACTAAAGTGTTTTCTTCATGAATCTCCAACATCCAGATGATGGAGCTTCTTCAAATTGAAATGGACAATTATTAAAACAGGAAACACAAGTGAGATAGTTTGAAGTAATTCAAGATTCACGCAAGTATGTTTCTGTGTATTTGTCGTAACTAACAATTTCTCTACTTTTTTTGTAAAAGCGGGCAATCCTAACCAAACACTAATTTCTAGTTAAGATGCATTTTACAAACCACTCAGCAGAAAATGTGGTGCAGAGTTTGTGTTGGAGACCAAAACACAGTTTGAATTGTTCACTATGAACTGGTCATATATTTTATAGTCAACAGAAATGAGATCAGCGTGTGATTGACTCTCAGACTTGAGTTAACTCAGGACAACAATTAGCTGGAGTGTGTGAGACACATCATCTCTGTGGCCGATAATAAATACATCTGATGAAACTCTCCGATTGTGCAGCTCTTTGTTGTTATTATTCACTGCAGCCGACTTTTATGCCTTTTAGATATGATGGAATTTAAAATTTAGGATATTTACAGACTTGTTTTTGCTTCTCGCCTCTGTGTTCCCGTCGCCATGACAACTGGAAGCGGCGGAGACTATCTGCTCTTCTACCGTCGCCTCTCACCGGCGGACCTGCAGGCCCCCGCAACAACGGGAGTAATCTAAAGCGAGATAAGGGGAAGTTCTGCACCATTCTGGTCCGACAAGCTGAATTTTTACTGCAGCTTATCAACGTCTGAACCTTATCAGAGTGTGTTTTGTCTCTGGAGCTTCTGTGTGGAGAGAAACATGTCAGGATGGGGAAATATTTAGAAAAAGATCCCACGGTGATGAACCTGGCGTGATGTACAAGATCCCACGGTTAAGAAAACACACACACACACACACACACGCACACACGGTTTGCAGGTTTCCAGAGGCGAGGCGCTGCAGTGTGGAGAGCAGTGAGAGATGAAAGCAGCTGGCTCTTTATTTATCAGGAGAAAGCAACACTGCCGTCGATCCATCAAGATCTTTGTCTTTGTCTTTCCTCCGGCGCTGCAGCTCTGCAGCTGATGGGAGCAGGAAATCAAAGCATTAACACAATTTACTGACAGCGCGTTAATTGCCTCTGAAACATCCCCCCCCCCCCACCCAAAAAAAGGGAAAAAAAGTGGATTAATGAGATAAATTGTTTCTTTTCATTGTGATGAAGAGTCTAAAACAAAACAGACAGGCAGGAAATGTTCGATGGTGGAAGTCGGGGTTGGAGGATGGTGACACTCTGGGGGCCTCCAGGGACCCCGTGTCCTCGCAACTGTGGAATCAGGTTTATTTTTTATTTTTTTGGAAAATAAATCATGATTGAAAAATAAGTAATTTATGTTTTGATTTAGAAACGCATACATTTTCAGAACTGAAGAAGAACTCCAATGGAGAAAAATAAATGTTTTATAGAAATGTTTAACAGATAGTAACTGAGGTGAGTTTTAATTTCCTCTCTTAGCAATAAATAGACCATTAAAAAAAAAGACTTAACCAGTGTGAGCAATTATTCCAGCGAACACACTCGAAGCGCACTGACTGTATTTACCTTATTTCTTTTAAGTTTCTTTTCAACTATATTTCTGAATTCTGTTTACTATTAAAATGTTTAAAATGTCACTTAACTTCACAAGACAGCTTGTAATGGCTGAAGTATTGGATAAAATATCTAATGGGGGGAAAGAAAGGCAAGAAAAGATTAGATGTATTATACTTTGTGGTCTGGATTATAATTAGCCTTGTCCAGTGGAAGAAAACTTTAAGCCATTAACTATTTTAACTAGTAACATATAAACAGCACTAATGCATTCTATTGCATCATATTCAAATACAAACAAAATTAATAACTGCAACAATTAAAAAACTATAATCTATAGGAAAATCTAAATTTGCACAGAAATTAACTTCAGTGACTTTTTCTTCCCAAAAATTCAACAAGAACATTATTGAAAAAGCAAAAATCCCAACAAACAAATAATAAAACCATTATAAGAAATGCAAGAAAAAGCCAATAGAGAATATCAATGAAAAATATGTAAAACAATATTTTGTTGATGGATAAACTTTCTTTCCACTCTTTTTTCAAATCTATATATCAATAAAGTCTGATTGCGTAAAGGATTAAGAATTTACTAAACACATATGACCCATTTGTTCAGAACCGTCAGTGTCAGTATTTATCGCGGCCACTAAGGGTGCATCGTGACAAGAAATACTGCGGTAACCCTCAAAGTTTATAAATCAAGTTACACCGGTGATTCTAACTATATGAAAAGGATTCATATTTAAATTAATTCAACAAGGAAGTTCACTTCCTGTCTTCACCTTCAATCTTAAATCAGTATTTATTTTCTTCCACTTTCCTGTTCAGCGACAATCGATTTCTATTTTAATGATCTTGCTTTTTGTCCAATCGCCTTCCAGCTCAAGTTGCTCTTCGGCCAATCGGCAAACGACTATCTTCACCAAAGACATTTAAAGTAAAGTGAAGAGGACAAACCAACGACGTAGGACGCAATAATGAGGGAGGAAGGCAAACGGAGTGACAGTGTGAAGTGAACCAGTTTCGTTCGAGACGACAACACTGCGGCACTTTGCAGAGTTTAAAACACTTAAGACGTGATCACTTTGCAGGCAGGATGACGAATGGAGGCGTCATGAGTGAAAATAGACAGAAAAGGCTTCCAGTGTGTTTAACGGCTTGTTTTTTTTTTTATTATGAGAGAAATATGCCTTTACATTGTTCGTCCCCCTGAGGGTGAGAATAAAACATAAATAAAACATTCTTACAAAATGCTCACAAATCAAACAATCCCATTTTTTTTTGTACATTTGATTTGTTTCATACATAAATTGTATTTACACATTTGCCCTTTTTTTTTGTTTTTGTTTTTGTACAGGGTGGAGAAACGAAACGGGTGTGTACCATCAGTGTAGTACGAACGTTTCCTTCGTTGAAAGCGGAGGTATCAAAGCTCTCCTCGCTCTCTCTCTCTCCCTCTCCTGAGAGGATGCTGGGTTCTACTCTAGTGCATTTTATCATTACGATTTAAGGCTACGCGGGGTTGGCCTGATGGACACACTCGTCTCTCGGACAGGCTTATCATCATCGGGGGAAAGGGAGTTCATTTCCCCGCCCGCCTCTCGCTGATTGTCCCCTTGCTGAGACGCTCCCGTGGTTCTGCCCGGTCGCTCCCTCCAACGTCTCTCTCTCTCTCCCTCGCTCTCTCGCTCCCTCTCTCTTAATATTAAAGCTGCTGCCGACTGCTTTCACTGAACAGCCAATTACAATCTCTGACAACTTATTTGTTTCTGCAGTCAATTACAAATGCCGTGGGGAAAATGTCAGCGAGTGTGAGAGCCCACGCTCATCACATTATCTCTGTACGGCAATGACCCGCTGAGAAAAATATGTCAATTTCTCCCGGCGCGGAGGAACACAGAAAAAAATAAATAGTTTTCGACTTTCTAGTGGTTGTTGTTGCTATTGAAGTGAGGGAGGGGTTTTTATCTAGTCATAGGTGCAGCGCTCCCTAGTGGTCAAAACACACCTAAAGCGTCAGAGGAAAGCCGGGGAAGGTAGAAGAAGAAGTAGAAGAAGAAGAAAAGGCCCATTCCTCTGTTTCTTTGACAGGATTACACCAAAGCCATAAACAAAAGACGTGAAGCAACTAATTGGCAGCTCCTCGTAAGCCTCTTACAAGACACACTATAATAAACCAGCCCGGACACCAAAGTTAAATCCTCGACTCAGACGGAGAGTTAACAGACGAGCACTCCAGGCGGCGGCGGTGTCGCTCTCCTCCGTCCTACCTGTCCAGCAGGTAGCAGCGTGGCCTCGGGGGCTGGAACAGTTAAGACAGGCCACCTCGGAAACACACACGCAAAAAAAACCCCAAACTAAAATAATCCCAACAGCCCTTTTTTTTTTTTTTTTTTTTTTTTTACTTTGAACACGAAGGAGGCATCTTTTTACTCACTCTAACTCATTAACTTTCTTTGGATCGATTAAACAAACTTCATCAAACACAAAGATCTGATGGGAAAGAAAACACAAAAAAATAACAACATTTAGGACCAAAAGTGCTTAACAACACTGACGAGTGTTGATGAAATGATCAGAAGCTCTTCAGGCGAGCTCGTTCAGTCATTTAAAACAGGGACATGTTTTTTTTTTTGTTGTTTTTTTTTTTTTTCAAACTAACTTCCTTTGCTCTCATTTTCTCTGCTTCGCCCCCAAAATTACCAGCATCCACGTCCTGAAACCATCCGTCCATAACCGGAACCGAGCGAACGTCCGACTCTTCAAACCATTAGTATGCCACCTGCAGCGCTGCGTGCAATTAAAAAAAAACAAAAAACACTCTGCTCGTCTACGCTGGGAAGAAAAATGAAGGCGGCATAAAAGCCCATTGACGGGCAGATAAAGCCGGGATCAAGCAAACACCCATCCAAGCCTCTAAAAACACACTAAAGGACATGAATCGAGCCATGAGACAGAGGGACAGATATGTCCCGCCTCCTTTCATCACTGCTCAGTCTGACAACAACAAAAAGAAGAAGAAAAAAAACTAGAGTTTCAGTCCAGAAATGGAGAAGAAGACGTCTTTAACTCCAACAAATCAATAAAAGCTCATCAGGCGGCGTCGACGGACGTCCAGTCGTCACACCAGTCCACTTATCAAGTGCCAGCTCCGGCTCGCTTACCAAAAATAAAGGACGCCATTGCGTCGCCTCCTCAAACTGTTGCTTCGGGATCATTGAGGGAAAATCCTCAAATGGATGAGAGAAATAATGCAGCACTAGAATATTTGTGAATATTAACGGTTGTTTGACGTTTCATCTTCCCTGAACGGCGCCTTTCAAAACAGTCCAACACAAATGTTAAAGAAATGGATTAGTTTGCAGAGCCGTCAGATTTTATGAAAGCTATTGAGTCCGATGAGCGGGAGCAGAATTTTAAAGATCTTGACGTCTTCAGAAAGCTTTTAGAAATGTTGGTGCGGAAGAACGTGCACTAATTTGACCTGCAGAGAGGGGAATACGTTTGAGTTGTAGTTTTCGTATCGTACTGCAGAGGCCCTGAATGTACATCATGAACACCATCGTGTCTCCAGAAGCTTCACTTCTCTGCTTTTTTTTTTGGTTTTTTAACAGCCTCATGTTTGTAGTTTTCTGTTGTGAAGTTTAAGTTCAATCACTCTGTTACTCTTTTGTAAACTAATTTGACATTTTCTGCTTCTCCTCCATGCAGGTCAAACTTCTTCCTGATGCATGAAAAATGGGGTGAAAAATAAATTGTGAAAAGTGCGAAGGTGCACGACTGCAACATCTTCTTTCTTTCACCGTTTCCATGCAGGTCAAACTCTTGCAATGTCTTTCTGATTGTGACTTCTTGCACTCGACGGTTACAAAAAGTTACTTTCAGATTCTGACGAAAAAACGACTTTTACTTGGGCATCAAACAACTGCAGATATTTAACATGTTAACGTTTGACCCTTATTCTTTCTATGGGACTTTTCTGATGAAATGAATTCTCCCAAGTTGCCGACGTCGGCGTTCCGTTTCTTTAACGCGTCGTGTTTCAGTCAGAGCGGGTCCTGATGTGACCGTGTGGTGGTCGGTGCAGAGGAGTCCCTCAGGGTCCCTTTTCACTTCTTCAAGGCTATTCTGCATGTGAACGTGAGCGCCTGCAGCTGGTGGTGGTGGTGGTGGGGGGGGGGGGGGGGGCGGTGGGGGGCATCCCATACAATGTGGTCGGAGCGGAGCAGCGAGGCTCCACTCACAGACTTGGTGGAGCTTGAGAGGCAATTCTGTGTGAAAACGCTTTCAGTGTGACACCGAGCTGTCGGATTCTTCACAATGAAGAATATCTTTGGGAGGAGAAAGACGTGAGGTGTCTTTTTGTACTTTTCTTTTTTTTTGTGGCGGGGGGGGGGGGGGACTGAGAACACCCTGAAGTGCAGAGCTAATCCACGGCGACACACGCACGGATGGATGCACCGGCTAACGGCTTCCCGCAAAACTAAAAGCAGTGCCTCTCGACTCCAAAACACAAGAAAATAAGAGTTTTCAGTCTCTTCTTGCTTGTTGTAAAATGGAAAAAAAAAAAAAGGAAGTGAAGGCCTTTTTCACAGTGCCTCACAGCCCGGTGGCACGTTGCAGGATCGCAGCATATTCCTCTGGGATGACGGGTTCATCATGAGGAAGAGGAGGAAGAGGAGGAGGAGGAGAGCCACCTCCCTCAGCAGAAGAAGATCTCTCCATCCATAGGAGGCTCTGGGAGGTGTTGGGAGTCTGAAAGGAGGAGGAGGAGAGAGTTAGTTCTCTGGAGAGGCTTTACTGAGCTGCACGTCTCCCTCAGCCATTAGTCTCGTCGGCGAGCGTTTTAATGCACATCGCGTCTCTTTGTCCTTTCGTGTGTCTCTGCTGGTCAACTGCTCTCGGGTCCCTGGTGCATCGGCTGTGTTCAACGTGAAGCTCTTCTCTCTTCCACTACAATGTGGAAGGCCTGCGTGTTTATGACACACTAGAACAAACCAACCAAGCCTAACTTTCCTCATTGTATTTGTTTTTATGCAAAAAAATTTTTTTAATGTAAATGACTGAGATCTCTATTGTTTTAGAGGGGGAGGGGGATTTATCTTGTTCTTCAAGTAGTTTGAGTCTCAAATAATCTATGACTGATAAAACAGTCCCACAATAACCTTTAAATTTGAACTTCAAAGTTTTTCTGTGTGCTGACGTTGAAAATTTTCAATGAAAATGACTATATTTTCATAAAACCAAACAATTATGACCAAACCTGCTTTCAATATCAACATGAGGCCAATTTCAATGATACCATCCAGTGAAATGTCTCTGTGTTATGTCCACTACTCAGATTGGAGCCTCTTGTTTGACGCTCCGGCATTAAAAAGATATCTGATTAGAGTTGGACCAAAGTAATACAACCGCCATAAAATACCATTAAGTACTCACATTAAGGTAAAATGTAAATATTGCAGTATTTGAATAATGATACGACAAATATAAATGATGTTAATGTATTTGTGGTTTGATCATTATTTTAACACTGCTCTTTCATTTGTCCATTATTTATACCACTTAATCACCATTATTTACTTGTCTTGTGGAAACAGAATTTATATATTCCATGTTATATATATTTAATATTTCATGACCTCCGAACACATTTGCTGGCCTGACGCAGGAGGAAAGTTTTCTCTCAGGGTTTCTCCTGCTGCCGCAGCAGAGATGCATTAGCTGGTGTTTGTCAATACTCGCAACTCAGATAAACATCACATCCTATTTTTAAACCCGTTCATGGGAAAACAAAAAAATCTCAAAAGGTTTTATCGACTGAACCTGGACTGCATCTCTGAAATAAAATAAGTAAAAAAAAAAAAAAAAAAAACTCAAGTGGAAACTGCAAACTGCCTGACAGACGGTGAATAATTGAGCGTCTCAGTTCATCGTTCTCTACCTGCCGTCTGTGCGTTTCCCCCCTTGCTCTTCTTCTTCTTCTTCTCCTTCCCCTCTTTGCTCTTGTTCTTGGCCAGCTGCAGGAGGCCCCTGGAGAGCTGGTTGTTGGCCTCGCTGCCCTTGAGGCTGCTGGAGGACGAGGTAAAGGGGTTGAGGCCCTTCTTCCCTTTGGTCTTGGACTGCTGGGGCTGCAGCCTCGGCAGCGAGGAGGACGAGGAGGGGCAGAGCTCCAGCGGGTCCAGCTCCAGCGAGCTGCCGGGGAAGTGGGACTCTTCGGACGTGGTGGAGGGAGTCCTCTGGAGGGAAAGAGAAACAGGAACGCTCGTG
Source organism: Blennius ocellaris (assembly GCF_963422515.1). Taxonomy (NCBI): domain Eukaryota; kingdom Metazoa; phylum Chordata; class Actinopteri; order Blenniiformes; family Blenniidae; genus Blennius; species Blennius ocellaris. The sequence goes on along the minus strand of NC_137650.1, from coordinate 12,438,597 downwards.
GGTCAGAGTGTGCTTTCATGTGGAGTAACGGCGAGCGCGTTTCACGGTGGACGAATCACCTCGGACACGCGGATCTCCTCCATCCTGTCGAGCTGCCGCTGCACGGTCTCCCGGTCCCTCTCCAGCTTCCTCTGGGCGTCTCGCAGCCTCTCCAGGTCTCGCTGGTACTCCTCCTTCCGGCTCTGCAGCTCCTGCTTCTCCTCCTCCAGGTCCTTGTGCTGCTTCCGGACGTCCTCCTCCTGTTGGGAGGCGCAGCCATTGATTTATCGCGGCGATGCACTCGGGAGACGCGAGACGGTCTGTGCGCGGGTCTACGGGCTGCGAGCGGCTAATAGCTACCTGATTGATTCTTGTAACTCACTCAAGGTCAATGTGAGTCCTGCTCCCACACATCCACCTCACCACCGAGCCCCTTTTAAGAAATACATCACTTCTCCCTGAAGGAACGTTCCTCCAGGTTCACTACATGTGAAATCTACACAGCGGCGCATAGTTGCTCCATTTCTCACATAAAGAAGGTCAAAACATCCGAGTTGCAGAATAATAAACCTGCGTTTTCCGTCAAAGCTCAGGCTTTACAGAGTCCAGTCATTAATCCGCAACTGTTCATAAGATACTTGATCACTTTGTGACTCTCAGAAAGGATCTGTTCACACTCACACTCACACATCAAACTGTGCAAAGTAGCTTTCTATATTTCTATAGAAACAGAATCATGAAAAGAAATGAGAAGAATGATTTTCTCAAGTGCTTGAATTTGACAAAGTCTGCAGAGGTTTGCTATGCTTGTTTTATTCTATTGCCTCTATCTTTTATATATTTTTATCATATTAATTCAGTATAGGACTGACTGACAATCAATAAGAAGAGCGAAGGTTTCTATCACTGTCAGTCATTTTTTTAAATATCTTATTGAATAAAACTGTATTCAAGATACTAATGTTATATTTTGTGCATTTACTAATCAATCTGCTCCCACAACTGGTTGGATTGTTGTTATCAGGCATGAAGAGTTGAAAATAAATCAAAATTGATCATTTTTAAGTACTTGACTGGGTTCAGGCAGATTATGACTTCTCTTTTGAAAATGTTGATATCTGGTAAACCGAAGGAGAAACGGATTGGAACATTTTGGCATTATTTGATGCATGTTAATAATTCCTCAAACTATGAAAGAAATGTAGAAATTCCAGCGAGAAATAGCTGGTTTTAATTCATCAATGACATCAAGGAATAAGCCTAAAGATCTTCCTGCTCACTCAGTCCAGATCGATGTGGGTAAAGCAGTTAGAGCAAGTTGTGTTCTAAACTATCCAGGGTTCATTTCAAATTTATGAACAGCAGCAGTTCAACACATTCTTCATTTACTTCAGGCTGGAAAAGAAAACTACCGTCTGCGGTGGCACAGGGGGGTGGGGAGGGGGGGCTCACCCCTCTGTAATCTAACTTGACCACCCTTTATGCTCCCCAAAGTCATTAGTGGAGAGAGAGAAGGCAATTATTAAATAAAGTGACCACCCCACATAATTTAAACAGTTAATAAAACTGAGACTCTAATTTAATTAAAGTTGACTTATTGAGTCCTTTCTTTTTATTAAAAAAAACCAACAAAAAAAACCCCTGAAATAACTTGGAAAATATAGAAAATATATGACATTTGACTGGAGTGGCTGTATAGGAGAACAATGTCATTGAATTATAATGACAATTTGGGAGAATTAATTGGAAAATACAACACAACTAATATAGACTGATGAAAATAAACACAAAAAGAGATGACTGACTAAGTTAATTTCCACTTGGTCGTTCTAATATTAGGAGGTGACACTGAAAGACCCTCAGCCCCCAGTTTCTCCAACGGCATAAATCATCTGCTTGGATTTTTTTAAAATTTAGATTACGAATCGGTCAATATTGGAAATGCTGGTGAATCGTTCCCGTATGAAGACCATCCTGGGATCGGGTGATGTCTGCTTACCTGTCTGTGCACCAGGCCCTCCCTGTCGGAGAGCCGCTGCTCCCTCAGCTCCCACTCCCTCTCCCGCCGCCTCTTCTCCTCGGCGTGGGCCGCCTGCTGCCGCTGCAGCGACGCCAGCTCCTGCCGCTGCTTCTCCAGGCTGCGCTGCTTCTCCTGCTCTATGAGCGAACTGGGCCGCGACGAGGCCCGCGACAGCGACGAGCAGGAGGAGGAGCGCTCGCTCAGGGCCTGCCGCTGGTCCTCGATGAAGCTGTCCTGCTGCACCACCACCGCCTGGGACAGCACACGAGCTCATTACACTCTCTGTATGCTTACACACGTTCACTTTTTTTTTGTTTTTTGTTTTACACAAGAACAGAGATGATACAATTGACACTGAGAAGAAAAAAGCTTCACAGACTTGCATCAGTTTGCATGGAGTGTCTGTGTGTGTCTGTGTGTGTCTCTGTGTGTCTGTGTGTCTGTGTGTGTGTGTGTGTGTGTGTGTGTGTGTGTGTGTGTGTGTGTGTGTGTGTGTGTGTGTGTGTGTGTGTGTGTGTGTGTGTGTGTGTGTGTGTGTGTGTACCTGCAGAGTGCTGAGCAGGAGGTGCAGGTTGGAGACGCTGTCCAGGACCTGCTGTTAGACAACAGACCACAGATCAGCATGGAACCTCGCTACTATTCTCATTGTCGAGAAACATACAATCCTCCTCTGCTGCATGAAAGAAGGGGAATTCTTTGAATTTTTGTTTTGCCACACTTCACTTTGATTATGCAAAAAACGCCATGGATGGGAGGAATGCTGCACGTAATGATGGTATTTACCAGTGGACTTTCAGATAAAAACAAACACTTGAGTTCACCGAGACATGGCCTTTTCTCTTTTCAAACGCCGACAAAGAGACAAGGCCGCTGACCTTTCATGTGCGACCGGCACACAAAAAAATGAGGAAAAATTCTGTTTCCAGCAACGACCGAGCTGGAGACAGCAGAGCTCATCAAAAAAGACTGTTTACAACAAATAACAAACAGGCAATTTAAATTCAGAAGCTGAGCACAGATTACAAGGAAAACTATCAAAATGATTCTGCAAACAAAAAATGAAATAAAAACAAACTGACAAACAAAAAAACAAACAAATTTAATATTTTAAATCATGAAGCATGTATTTGCTGAATGCTGAGAGTTGCTCGTTGGATTTACTTCCAAAACATGCGAGTGAGTCTTCTTAAAGTTTTAAAAGAAACAAATACTGGTGCATACTGAGATATTTACTTATGGAAACATGTTGCCTCGAAGCTTTCAGGTTACTCCTCAGTTAGACAAAAGAAATCAGAAAACACTCTCAGATCTTTGCAAAATAATCCTAAGTGGAGACGCGCCGACGTGAAACCAGGGGAAATGATCAAAGGTGGATGTGAGTGGCTTGAGCTTGGCTTGGATCCTGAGGAGTTGTAGCATTTAGAACAGATTTCACTTCACCGTCGTACAACTTTCTCTGCAGGACACTGGCCGCACGCACAGCACGCCACAGTCAATGCGGAATTGTTGTTTTTAGTTTATCACGGTATGCACGGGGGAAAAAACTGGCTGTGCTGTGTATTACGATTATTGTGTTTATTATGACAAGATCTGCATTTTTCTCTTCACCGATCAAAGTCCATTTCAATGAGATAAAGTAAGATTGTGGACTCCATCTTCATCATCTAGATCAGGGGTGTGAAACAAAAGAGACTCTGATCTGTCCCAGAAAACCACACAGAAAATTATTAAAATGTTAATGAAGACACATTTATTTATAACAAATTTCTTAAGAGTAGTGAACACAAAACTGAGACCCGAGTTTTGATATTGGTGATGTCATGATTGATAGCCACCTCATTGTGAGATGAGAAACCCCGATTAGACTTAAAACCATGTTATCAAGGTGACTTTGTGAAAAAATACATAATGTAACAGCTATAGGAGACATTTGTTGGACATTTCACTGTATTTTGCAGCAGAAGGTTTTAATTAAAGATGCCTTTATGCTGAAATTGTTATGATTTTTTATAGTACCGTCATTTCTGGACAATAAGTTGCTACTTTTTCCACAGACTTTGAATCCTGCTTAAACAATGACGTGGCTAATTTATGGATTTTCACAAGTTAACGAGTTTCATGCTGCCTAGCGATGTGTTCAGGTGCATCAGGTAACTCTGACCGTTCTTTTTATGTTTTCAAAGTTGGTGGGTGCGGCTTATATTCAGGTGCATTCAATAGTCTGGAAATTAGGGTGCTTGTTAGGTTTTCAGACATTTTCATTACCTACTGTATACTCTGTGACACTACAAAGAAAAGCATTAACATTTAAATTTAAAGAATATTATGGCACTAGTCTACCAGTCTATCCCACATGAGAGGACATTGTATATGGCCCCTGAACCAAAGAGTGTTTGACACCTCTAATCAATATATTATATTCAATCACACAACACTAATTTTGAGCTTTACCATCAATGAAACCACATAAAACTCAGGGTGTTAATTATTAATAAAATATGAACATGTTGAAATCCCCCTCATGATGGTAATCCTCACAATTTACTAGGTAATAAACACACCTCCTGGGCGCTCTCTCTCTCTCTCTCTCTCTCTCTCTCTCTCGCTCTCTGTGCATTACGTGGCGAAAAGCTTAAAGTGATGTAACGAGTGGCGTGCACCCATGCTGATAAGAATGATCCTCGCAGAGAGTTTAGACAGTTTCCATGTAAACAGGCTCTAACTGCATTAGAGACAGGAAGTCAGAGTTACCTCGCTGTTCCTCTTCAGCAGCAGCAGCAGATTGGCGTTTCCTCCCTGCACACAAACAGACGCACGCTGAGCACAGCTGAAACACACACAGTTGCCTCACTGTGTGTGTGTGTGTGTGTGTGTGTGTGTGTGTGTGTGTGTGTGTGTGTGTGTGTGTGTGTGTGTGTGTGTGTGTGTGTGTGTGTGTGTGTGTGTGTGTGTGTGTGTGTGTGTGTGTGTGTGTGTGTGTGTGTGTGTGTGTGTGTGTGTGTGTGTGTGTGTGTGTGTGTGTGTGTGTGTGTGGAGATGTGATTAAAGCTGCACAAGTGGGTGTGCTGTGAAATCTGATTGCGGCGACTATTATAGTGTATAATATGTATTATATAAGTATAAGTGCAGCAGCCTTGCAGCTTTATTTTAAATGACAATGTATTTTACATTTACTATAAGGACGTCAAGTCACGGGAATAATAATCCAGAGAAGAGTGAACTCGCGTTGCATTTCTCATTAATGACCGGGACTTCTGCACGCCTCCTCCTGTTACTGCTGAACTCTCTTTGAACTTTGGCTTCAAGCCCAGGATGAAATGTGGAGAGAAGGTGAAGCCTTCCCTTTGTTTTCTTCATGAGGTGCAGCATCCAGGAGTCTGTCACAAGTCAAACTTTGAGCACACTGCTAGATCTGTGCAGGAAGCTTTAGCGCTTCAGAGCAGAGCTGTGACAGCAGTTCCTAAAGGCCCTCCATTCATTGCTATCCACTATTCAATTCTTATACAAGTGATGTTGGCCATTAGCAAGCAGCCCAGGCAGGAGGAGTCAGGAGGCTAATTCACTCGGGGAAGACAAGCAGCTAAATTCATCTGGATGGTATTCTAACTGTTGGAGGACAAATGTGTTCCCCCCCGAAAAAAAGAAAGAAAACAAAAAAAACATGCCCCCAGGTCCTCTCGGCCTCACGGGCGAGAATAATTGGCTGCGAAGATGAAGATGAGACGCCAACCTTCTTCAAGACGCTGTCGGACTCCGTCCTGCGCAGATCCCCCGCCATCTCCTCGCTCTCATCTCGGTCTCCACCTGACATGAAGGGAAACACAGGAGACAAAAGACGAGCGGGTCAGTGGAGAACACGCGAGTCGAGAAGGAGGTGGAGTGCGGGACGGGCGGAACAAGGCGAAGCGTTTCCCCCCTCACAGACGCTGCAGGCCAGCGTTTAAGATGAAATGATGAAGCGTCGTTTCATATCAGGGGCTGTGTGCTGAGGGTGACCAGATTCAAACCGTCACTACCTGATCAATACAGCTGGGACACTTTCCCACAAAAAGGTAAAGACTTGTGACAGATTGAACTGTGATAGACACGCGACAGGAGAGACTTGGTGAAGCTCGTAGGTATTATTTAGGTCGCAGTGCTTATTTTGCTGCTTCATTAATCTGTCTTGTTCAATTTGTCTCTTTACTATCTCATCAATTGTTTTTATCGCCATGAGAAGCCCCCAGACTGAAGAAATGCCAACTTGCTCATGTCTGCTTTGCTAAAACATTGCAGTGAAGCCAGAAGCTGGCAGACACATCCACTCTCACCAATAGACACTTTACCAGATCCATTCTTATTATTATAGTTTTATTGGATGTGCATACACCTGAATTTGGTATCACTGCCACATCTCAACAGGTTGATGAAGGTGGACTCTAATTTCACTTCTTTTGGTTGCTTCTTTTAGTTAAAAGAGAATTTACTCTGATAACTGTGGTTTATTGAGGCATTTTCTTCATGTTTCATTAGATTTGCAGTGAAGTGAAATGTCTGTTTTATAAACAAACCGCAAGAGATTAATTGATGCCTTAATCACAACGCTCATTCCCAGGTTTCCACACTTGTCTCCCCAATAATTTACTGTTGGCTTCACTTTCTTACTGCCTCAATCTCAATGAGGTGTAATAGAAAATATAATCCAAAATATCCTGAAACATTTCCAGATATCGCAGGTCTATCACAACTCATTTTAAGTAAATTTTTTTCACAATTTGAAAGTGACACAAAGGAGAAATGACAATTTCCCCCTGCTTTGTTTTTCATTGGCAGGACTGGTGAAGGATTCTGAATTGAATAACATCACACATCACATTCACAACATAAGACATTTACAAGGTCCAATGACACATAATTTAATCTGGTGGGATTTTTATAACATGCATGTCAACTTCAGGCTAATTCACTGTGATTCCAATGGAAAAATTGCAAATAATTCCCATTTATTTTTCATTTTCGTGTCTCCTGCTCGTTATGCTTTGAGTTTATCTCACATCTGTTTTGCATATTTGCCGTAACAGCAGTTAATTGAGCAGAATATGGACCAGACATTGTTATGAAACCCATGTAAATGATAAAAGGGACATCAGTTTCCAGGTGCTGGGACTGATATAGAGCCCTACATCTCTTGTGGCTTGGTATCTGCCACACTATCAGCTTGTGAGCTTGCAGTTCAGAGGTATAGCCCAAGGCAACATTTCCCTCAGGGAGGCTGCAGCTAAGCTGTCCAAGCACCTCTCTGAAAAGTGCTATCTCACTGCAGCGAGCAGAGCAAAAGTGGAAAGTGTTCGGTGTGTTTGCCCGCTGCTGCAAGAACCGCAAAAAAAAAAAAAAATCTGCTTAGAGATGAGAAACTGCCTGTGTGCATTTGAAGTGGAGTCGGTGCAGCTATCAGCAGCGGCAGGTGAGGGGTTCAGCGTGTTTCACAGTCCTACAAGCGGGCCCACTGGGGCTGGATGTCTGACTCACTCTTGCTGCTGTGCATCTGGTGACTGTCAAAGCCTCCGAAGGTCTCGGCCCGGCGGGGCAAACACACCGGTCCAGCACAGCCTCCTCCGCCGCCTCCTCCTCCTGCAGTCTCCTGAACGCTGGCCATCGCTCCCCCCAGGCTGCCGTTCACTAGAGCCTGTAACGTCTCCACTGTTGCGCACACACACACACACACACACACAGGCACACACAGCAATGTGCAGGTCAGTAAGTGAATTATCCCAGCTAACTGCGTTACAGCTCAGCTCTGCACCCGTATGAATCCTAGCAGGCATTTCTGCTTTCAACCTGCTACTGGCTCCTGTTGCTAAGCAACTATTGACAACCTGTTTGAACTGCTGAGCCCCTCTGCTAAAAGTTTAAATATCTTTGCAGAGCTGAAACGTATATAAACTCTGGGAAGCGGCGCGCTTATCGGGATCGGTACGCGAGCACTATAGGCGCGGCGCTGTGACCTTTCCAGGGGAAATCGGGAGAATCAAAGCCGCCGCTGCTACTGGATGCAAACACACAGTCAAACACAATAACCTCGAGAGGAGAAATTACATTACTTCTGCCAATTCGCATCTCAAATAAGAACAATTACAGCTCCAGGCTTTGGGGAGATGGAGAAAGACGTCGTGTGGGGCTACTTTGAAAAGTGAAAAAAAATCATTACTGGCGTTCTCCTCATGCATCCATCCTGCATCAGAGCCGCAGTCGAGTCGCCTTTAAATGTCACGCAGTTACCAAACTGTAAAACAAATCCGTGGGTATTTTTAACCACCTTTTTGTGGAGCAGCGACCGCCTGCAGCAGTGCTTAGAAATCCTGAGTAGCTGTTTAAGGCATCCTCACGCAGCTCACAGCTCGGACCACTTCACAGGGAAACACTGAAGTGCAGTTTGTTGTGAGTGGGCATGATTTAAAATGCTAATATGTAAGATACAAGATCTCTCCTGGAGCTCAGTCTGCACTGCTATTCAATGAAATTACTTTCTTTCTTTTTTTTTTTGTTTAAAGGAGATGATGGCAAGGCCTTTATAACTGGAAAACAATACAACCAAACTAACCTGGTTTGGTTTCAGGACATTTTCTCTCAAACACAACAGTGGAATATCAGAAAAAACCCAATATACAGAAATATAATATATATGGATTTGTTGAAATTTAAAGTTCTCCTAGTGGGCACAGAAAGTGCTGCCTTCCTCCATATTTCATTTGTCACAATCCGCGTAGTCTCATTCACATCTTTCAAAGTGTCTGAGCTGGAATGAAATCCCAAAACACACACTGGCTCATTTATACGTTTCCCTACACTTAAAGGGAAAAAGAAAAAAAAAACTCTCTGAATTCTCTGATGCCGTGTTGAGATTCACTGTACAAAGCCAATTAGTTTTAAAACCGGGAGCTTTTCTTTCTCTCATCTGGTGAATTTGAATAAGTAAACAGCAGCTCTTAACATACAAATCAGAGAAGTTTCACAGGTAAATTATGTAGTGGTGTAAAGTGTTTCATGTCCGCTGTTTGGTGAAAAGGTTGGTGATATTTTCAGAAGCTCATCTGAATGAAAATGCTGGCAATATGTGTCCAAAGCCAATATTTTTCACAGCAGACCGTTTTACTCAGACAGACACATGTGGACTGTAACGATCAGACACGTTGGTTGACTGGATTATCCTCCCAGGATACATGATCCGAGTCGCGTGAACAATCCTCTCCGGCATTGGCTCAGATCAATACACATGTGAGGTGTGATAAAGTTGCACTAAAGTTGCCTATAAAACTGCAAATGTTCCAATTGATCAGTCACTACGCTCATTAATCTTTCACCTATAGGATGGATCGATTGCTCTGTTCGTAAAACAAATGATTGCCCTCATGTGTTTTCCTAAATATCTTTTAACCATACAGAAGCACTCTCAACCAATCAAATGGGCCCGGTGCGGAGGAGGATTATGTGGACTTAACTTGAATTTGAGAATGATGGCGATATGTTAGCAAATTAGCCATGTTAAACAAAAACTTTAAAAAGAAGAAATTTAGCGGTGAAACTGAGATGAAAATACATAAAATTGATTTTCCAGGCATCCATTCTGATGCTTGCTAAAAACCAAAGCTTTTGTAAACCATGGGTGACTTTGTGTACCAGCAGGACACACAGTTACTGAAATGTTCACCGTCTACAAAACAACCATCATTTGTTTGAAAGCTTAAAACTTAAAGGAGAGACATTTGAATTGCAAAAACTGAAGGAGAAGGAAGTCTCAGGGGTATTTGTGAGTGGTGCAAACTCCTTCAGTTCAAATTTGAACAATCCATTCATTGTAGTTACTGCAAGAGGAATACATACGCAGCAGTTTAATAACATATTCATGAATTATGCAAACGTTGATTCAATTTAAAACTTGCTTATGTGCTGCAGGGTGGTGTAGTGGTTATAGCAGTCGTCTCACAGCAGGAACGTTCCCGGCAATGTGAAGGTGTGACTTTGTGCCTGATGTGATGGAGCAGCGAGCTCTGCTGATGTTCATGTGGAGGTTTGTGACTTTTCACTTAGTCAAAGAAATTAAAGTGGGCAACTAAAGGGAATCCCAGAAATCGAGGATAAGTGGTAAACTGCTGTTCCATTGATCTCCATTAAGGTCACACAGCGGACAGACTGTCTGTCCTGACCTTGCACAGGAAGTCTTTTCACAAATCAACGGATCCGTTCCATGAGGCGGCTCAGTGACTGCAAAGCTATTTCAGAGACAAGCACATTTACTTAAAGTTTATTTAACACTCTCAAATCCTAATCACTGCTTCTCTTCTCCTGTTTCCAGCCTGTTCCTGGCTGGGTGGTGCAGCAAGTATGACATTTACAGGAGCTGATAAAATGGTGCCTGAGTTAACTACGGCTATGATAATATAGTTTGAATTATGTGGGAGAGGAAATCACAGAAGGTCCCTGCCTCACCTGCGCGGCGTTCATTCACATGAATGCAGCATGAAGAACACATACATTATGAAGACGCTATTTTCTCTCGCTTACCTTCCTGCAGGGCGTCCTTCATGATGGACGCCCCTCTGGGCGGCTCGGGGCCGCTGGCCGACCTGAAGAAGGGCTCGACCTGCCGACAGGCCTCCTCGCCGGGGCTCAGGCCCTCCCACATGCCCCTGAAGAGTCGTACCTTCTCCTCCAGCAGGGACATGATCTCTGTGTCCTTCTGCCTCAACATATCTGACCAGCAGAGACAGTAAATGAGTGGTGGGTGAGCGAGAGAGAGAGAGAGAGAGAAAAAAGCCCCCCTCCCTTCTCCTCATGAATACAATAAGCACGATTTCCTCACCTCTCATCTCTTTGGCTTTGGTTTCTAGCTGTCTCTTGTCATCTTCAGTCTCACTGGGAATCCCTTCATCCTCATCCTTCTCCCTGTTCAATCCCGGGAATAACAAACAAGCATGATTTACTGCATGTAGTCAATTACAAAGGATCGCACATCTACAAACAAGCATGATTCGCGGCAATTAAAAAGCTCACAGTGTCTATGTCTAAAACATAATTTGACTGAATAATTGTGCAACTGAGCGTTTCTGAAGATTAAAAACTAAATCGTCAATCGAAATACTGCTTTTATGGAACTGTCATCATTGTAAGGCGCGACCTTCCGGGGTTTGGCATCGCTGGTCAGACAAAACAATCAATTTGAAAAGGTCACACAAGCTTCTGACATTTTAAAGACTCCTTAAAAAGAAGAAGAAAAGAATAGTAGAAAACAAGTTGGAGCTTCAACCAATTGGTGAATCCAAAATCGATAACACCAGACAACCCCGAGAGTGTGGAAAAACTGACTTGTATGATGTTTTCAGGAGCGGAGACGACCAAAGCATCCGTTGTGTTTTTATCTCTATTGCTGCTAGTAGCTTGATCTCAATTTTGTATTTTGACACAAGTCGGACAGAGAGGGAGTGAGGCGGAGTGCTAAATCTCTCTCCTTCCCACTGGCTGCATTCGAATAATCCTCTGCTTATAGTGAGCTGCCCTTGAAGCCAATCCAGCATTAGACTGTCCCTGAGTACATCCCATCCCCAGGTAGAGTGCTGCTAATCCTCCCGGCAGCCCGCCACAACTTCCCGTACACTGCTGTCTGGAGAAGTGGGCTGAATCTAAGTGCTGGTTCACAACGAAGACAGACCGGAGGTGAACTCCACAGAGACCGGCTCTGAATGAAAACCGGCCGGCCAGTTTAGAGAAACACGGGTTCGAAGTTTAGGATGACCTGCTGAGGTAACGAAATGTAAAAATATTCAGATATTCGATGCCACTCACATGGACTGCATGGCCTCCTGGATGAGCTGCATCCAGGTGTTGCGCTCGTCCTTGGAGCTGGCCAGGACCTCCACCATCTCCGGCTTCTCGATCCCCGCCGTGATGAGGAAGAGGCCGCGCTCCTCGTTAGCCACCTCCCGGACGATCAGCTTCTGGAGGGAGATGACCGTGGAGCGCTGGTCCTGCAGGGAGAAAGGAGGAAGGTGAGGAGGAGGAGGAGGAGGAGGAGGAGGAGGAGGAGGAGGAGGAGGAGGTGGTGAACAAGAAGAAGGAAAAGAAGTAGGGAGGGGTGTCATGCAGAAAGCAACAGATGAAAAAACAAAGATGACAGTGGGAGGGCCGAATGAGAAGAAAAAGGGGAGGAGAGGATGGGACAGACAGTAAGAAGGGTGGGTCGCAGCACCGGGGGAAAGAGGCGGAGGGATGATTATGAAACAGAAGAGGAAATGACAGAAACAAGTGCAGCACAGAAGAAAGGAGGAAACGGGTGAAAATGTTCAAGATGGCAGGAAGATGGTTCAAGCGTCAACTATCACGGTTACGACAGAAAGCTTTATTTTAACCATAGTCCAACATTTTTCTCGCAGCCCCAGACCCTCAGTGGCTCAGTTTATAGAAGAACTAATTTTTTGAAAACTCAGAGGTTGCTGGTTCAATCCCCATCCTACACTTGTGCATATGTCAACATGAGCAAAACACTGAGCCCCAATTCACAAGGCAGACATCGCCATCGGCGTGCGAGTCTGACTGGAACAGAAAATGTATGTGAACATGGCTGAGGTCCATTTTCCACGTTGACTGAGGTTTTCAGAATAAGCTAAGATTGTTGCATCAGTGTGATTGCACAGCAAACGGCTCCGATCAAAATGCAAACTCCATGTTTTTATTCAAAAGTCTTTTCCTTGCATCAAATAGCATCAAAGGCCAAGAAAAAAAGACATCAAGCCGTGAAAAGAAATTAGCATTAAAATGTAAAGGGATGGACATGCTTCCCATACAGGATGGAGAGGAGGAATAACGGACCCCAAGGATGTAAAACCAAGGCCATCTGATTTATTCACTGAAAACATATTGTGCTTGATCTTGTACACGAGTTGTGCTTTCTGAAAGCACAACTGTTTGTTACACTCACGAACACAGCAGAAGTCTTTGATGCACAACAGTGTACAAATACCACTGCAAAAGAAGTAACTTTATCATTGAGTGCAGAAATATCCCATTTTAAGGTTAAGACAGCAGATTGTATGGTGCAGTTTTTCCTCATTTCAGTATAGTTTATTTGCAGTAACTCAACGTCTTTGTTTGAGCAAAGTTGTGTTGTTCACGATGCATTTTTTTTTTTTTTGAAAAATGGCAATTAAATGCTTTTTTTTTTAAGCCACGTTTGAATCCTAAATAATATCATGCCATGATGTGAGGACGTAACGCAATGGGGAAAAAATGTATATACATGAGCATTTGTCCAAAATGAATACACATTATTCTTGGACCATTAGCAGCCATTAGATATGTAAATGTGGGTTATTGATCATCCTGATGTCTTTTTACATGACATCATTAAAATCACATTTTCTTGAGTTTGTAATTTGACATCAGCTTCAAATTCGTCTCCATTAATAAATCTAACAGCTGATGCAAATCAAATGCTATCAGTCAAAATGGTGTCATATAAACACGCTTTCAACCTCACAGAAAAGAAAATAACTTTCATGTTTGAAATATTTGAATGGTATCGTATCGCTTTGTTTCTGTTAATCATGTTTCAATCTGCAAATTTTCATAATGCTTACTATGAACACAAAAACTCTCCACACCATGACCTAAGTTACACGTGTGGAAATATAAAAAGGTCCCATTTATACATCGCTCCTCCAAGTGATGCTGATCTGCCACCTCATATAACCTCCTTCTGTAGCAAAGGACTGAACCCCCCCCCCAAAAAAAAACCCCCAACAGAACCCTGTTAACGTTGCTGCCATCCATTCACAACCACATGCTGTTCCCCTTCCCAGTGTCAACAGCCTCAGCTCAAACATGCCAAGCTCTCTCTCTCTCTCTTTTTTTTTTTAAACTGATGGATGTGATTATTATGCCACAGGCCTGCCTCTGTTTTTATTCCTCCCCAATGCGAGTGTGTGACAGAGAGAGAGCGTGCTATTAAATGAAACTGTGAGTCCTGTAAACACGGAAAGAACGACTCAAACCTATGTGATTTATCGCAGCTGCGCTGCCGGCTCGGGGCCAGATCAGACTTTATTGGGTGCAGCCAGTGTGCTTTGCTGGAGGCTGCTATCATTGCACAATGGGAAGGCTAAGCAGGGCAGCTGATGCTAACAGCAACAACAGTGGGGATGCGGAAAATCTGACAACATCTTCTCTGGCAGAGATGTAACGGCAGCAACCTACCAGCATGGCAAACACATATTTCTGGTCTTTCTCCTGCAGGAAGATGAAGACGTCAGATAGGAGCAGTGCGTGAACGTCTGGAAGAGAGAAATAAGTCGAGATTGGATGAATTAAGAGTTTTCGAACGCATTAACGTAAGCACGCATCTCTGAAAAAAATCACCAATAAACTCCTCACCCTTCAGCCTCCCCTGGACGTTCTTGAGCTGCAGCGCCCCGTCGTGTATCAGCCGCCGCCTCAGCAGGTCCTCCCTGGCGAATATCTGGCCACTCTTCATCATCATGATGGACTTGCTGTCCATACGGCTGTGAAAGTCCCTCAGACGGCGTCTCTTATCGTGCTCGTTCACCTTGCTGTCGACCGATGCGATCACCTCCTTCACGAGCCGCACGGCGTCCGTCAGGTCGTCGTAGTCGTCCTCGCTCTCTGCACGAGGTCAGAGAAGGAGAACGGTCGCAACGATGCATTCAAATCACTTTTGCTAGGTTAATACCAACAGGATGAGACTTCAAACCAACAGTGGACAAAAACAGGAGTCCATTACATTTTGGAAAAGTCGGTCGTTAATATAACATCGATCCAATAAACCCTCTTCATCCTGATGAGCTGCAGACCTGAGGAGATGTTTATTTGCAGCACAGGATGAAGACATGTTTTGGCATTTTGCATTCAAGCGAGTCTGTTTGCAAAAATGGATTGGTAGATTTCTTCATGTCTGAGCTTATGTCTTTTTTCTAATGTGTTAGCCTCCTTTTTCATGTGATTCAATATAAATAAGTAATCAGTGCATTTTCTGAAGGCCATTCTAAATACGGTATTATTCAAGTCTGCTTTTAAGTCTGTTTTAGCAAATTCAGTTGTTTGCTGCTTAAAAAAAACCACTGAGATTATTAGAGAATAATTACACGGAAAAAGCTCAATAATCAACCCTAATTTGCTGACATTTAGATTGTTGCACTCTCATTTTTGGCAAACAAGCAACTGTTATGTCATTTCATATGGTTTGCAAATTCTTTGAAAGTATTTAATATTGTACCTGCTGAGATATTTTTCTGTACCGGTCCAAAGTAAAATGATATATTTGAGTTGTCTTCTGTATTCCTTCAAGTGAAAGAAATTGTACATTTTTACTTGAAGAGGATATTTTCCCAATACAGTGGATGAAGGTCAATGACGCTCACAGTCAGCGGTTGTATACAAACACAAAGTAAGACTACTTTTACTGATGGTTGTATTTAGTATTTATTCTGCCAGGGAGCAGGGTAAACAGATAAGTCAACACCTTAGGTAGGTTTGTGCACATAAAATGGAAAGCTCTTATTGAAGTGTTTTCTTTGAATGCGCTGATAGCAAAAAAAACATCCCATCTGGATGCTAAGAACTAAATATGAATCCAACTGTTCATAATAAGAAGTAACGGGGAAAAAAGTATTGGTGCAGGATCTTTAGAGATATTTGGAGCCATGCAGAAAGCTCAGGTCATCTTAATTTGCTCCTATCAAGCTGCATGTTCGACCCCTCTGGAGATGATGTACGAGGTCCTTTGTTCCACCAGCTACTGGCTCTCGAAGCAAAATGTGATTTGGCCTGTTACCAGCTGCTGGCTACAACAAGCTACTTTAAGGACTTCTGTTCTCTCAAACAGTTTAACAAGCAACAACAGCGATGATCAACCTCGGTTCTTGTCCTCGCAGCACAATGGGCATATGGCAGCGTCTTACCGTCGTCAACAGCTGGCTGGAAGCTAAATCTCTCCTCTGGGAGATTGAAACTTCACTCTGTTAATCAGCGTTTTGGGAAACAGTTCTATTTGTCCCAATGCTGCAGATGATGAGCAACACCTCTGAACAGACACATCCAATGTGAATGGTTTGACTTTGTGATAGAGTGTGATGGACAGAAACCAAACTCTTGGCAGAAAACATAAATAAATGTGATACCCAAATGTGTTTCTTTCAATTTTGAGTGATTGAGAACGTCTTATACTGGATTAAAGGAGAGTTTTCAGGCATTTTTCCTTTCCATTCTCTACTTTTTCATCCCAGATATTTGCACTATAGTTGGCCACCTTGCCATAATACCTGATTTATCCAGCCAGGAAAGTGGAACGAAAAGCATCAAAGGCTCAATTTCTTGCACGTTACCAACTCATGTGAAGGTAAATACCTGGATGCCAAAAAAACAAAACAAACGACACAAGAAGGGGAGCACACGTCTAACTGTTATAAAAGCATGGTGCTAACAGTGTCACTGCAGGACTTTCCAACTTATGAAACAAGTTTCACCTGAAGTGAGTGAAACTACGACACAAAGAAGATGAGTGAGCAACAAACAATAAAAATAATAAAAAAAAAAAAAGCTGATTCAGGTAAATAGTGACTTTTTTCTTGTTTGAGAGTTAGTTAAAAGTAAGTCAAATGATTGTGGGGTTTCCATAAAGATTTCAGATGTTCTACAAGATTCAACCTGGTCCTGTTTAATGTTACTCGAATTTTGGGACCTGATATGCAACCAGTTTGGAGTATTTCCCTCCCCTGGTTGCTGTAGTCCCAAAATACTTTCTCTTAACTGTGACTGTACTGTGTTATTTCCTCTCGGTGTATATGGAGTTGGCAGGAGAGAGTCCTCTTAAAGCACCTTGGGGATTAAGTCGGAGCTCCCCCATCCCACATTGAACTATAAACAGTCTTTGGGGAAGGATTAGAGAGAATATACACAGTAGGAGGCCGGCCGATGAGAGCTGCTTTAAAATCAGATATAAATATGGTGTGAAATATTTCAGCTCCTTAAAGCAACGCTTGATCCATTATCATAAAAACACCCATCCAATGCGTTGCACATTTCTCAGAAGATTTATGAAAGCACATGTGAGAAATTTCACTTTTCAGGATATTTCCCAGGCTAAGGGGGAATCGCACGTCCGCTTGCTTTTTAGAAACAGAGCAGAGCAGGGAAATAACGAGATCCTTTCACAGGGATCATCAAAAAAAAAGACAACGTGAGATATACGATTAATTCCAGGTGATTTAAGCCCGACTATTCTTCAAGATATGTTGGCCTTTACGCTTTTTACAGACTTGACATTTAACATCTGGGCCAATGCCACCAACACATTTGGAACTCTTCAAAACTTTCCTAAAAGTGAATCGTCTGTTTGAACGCGGCTTGACGTGGAAAATCGCCAGCTTTTTTGGAACAATTGGGCTCTTTTCAGGCGTGGGGGGAAATCCTTTAGATTCAAGTATAATTACAGCAACCTGCCAGAAACCACCGAATGATTTAATAAGATGTTTCTCTTTACCGCCTGTAGTGGCCTTAATTACGTACCGAGTGAGAAAGCGACTGTTAACCTCTCCCCCTGGCACCACGGTGTGTGGATCAGATTGCAGACGGCGTTTGACCTGCGTGATAGGCGAGTTTGTCTGTTTGAGAAAATTGTTGGTATGGCTGTCATATTTAATAAGCAGTTTCCTTCCAAATGCAGCCGCACCTGCCCGAGTAAAATATCCCCATCGGGACAATTCAGTGTCTATTATTTTGTCATATCCTATTATGTTGTGTCCTATCACGTTGTGTCACACTGAATCACATCAAATCCTTGTAGAGAGAGTTGTGTTGAACTCAATACACTATATATGTATTTGAAAGTATTGTATTATCTGTGTTGTTCCATATTGTGGGTTATGAAATTGTGTTGGACCTTTTAATTTAGTGCTGTATTGCATTGTGCTCTATCAAACTGTATGCACCGGATTATATTGTGTCATGAGGAATGGGAGTACACTGCATGATGAACAACACTATTATGTGTAGTATCCTGTTGTGTTGCATTGTACAGATTTTCTTGTATTGTTTCGTACTGAATGAGGGCAGTGACACCAAACTTTATAGCTGATCAACTTAAGACATGACAAGAGAGGATAATCCTTTATTCGTCCCATAATGGAGGGAGCATGAAAAACTGAATTTCCTTCAAAAATCCCATCACAAGTGAAATGAGCAGAAAAATGTTCTACCGAACTGAGATTTTAGACCATTCAGGATTTTTGATCAGACTGGTGTGCAAACATTGTTTTCCTTTGGCGGGACACACACACACATTGTGATTCTTGTTTAATCGCTTGTTCTGATGTTGGCTGCTGATGATTGGAGTTCTGCACGAGTTCATTTTGTGATTATCAATATTCTTCTTAAATTGATTTCAACTTCACCTCAGCAATTCTCATCATGATGTTGATGAATTTAGCAATAAACTTGCATTTATAGAGATTTGTTCTCATGACAAATTGAAAGTATTTCAAAGTACAATCTAATTTCAATAACTTTATAAGGAAGAGAAAGTCAAGGCAGGAAGCGTCTTCGATTTCAGTTTCATGTTGTTCCCCACCACACTAATAACAGTAAACCTGTCTCAGCAGTTTGTTCCGTTAACTGGTTCAGGTACTGCTTCAGTCATTTTGTCCACGCGTTATGCATCCCTGAAATACTTATCACCAGATGGTCATTAATTCACGACTGTGGCAGAAACGAGGGAAAGACCTTCTTGATTTGACTGATTACAGGTGAGGCCATAGTGTTGACATCTGCTGCACAAAACCGCCGTTACAGTGCGGACACGTCCACTCGCATTGTGTTAAACGAACACACTCAATTAAAAATGAAAGGAAATCAATTTGAGCCTGGCAGCCCGCTGGGCAGCCTCCACACTCTGGGAAACACCGCTCTGTGTGTGTGTGTGTGTGTGTGTGTGTGTGTGTGTGTGTGTGTGTGTGTGTGTGTGTGTGTGTGTGTGTGTGTGTGTGTGTGCGTGCGTGCGTGCGTGCGTGCGTGCGTGCGTGCGTGCGTGCGTGCGTGCGTGCGTGCGTGCGTGCGTGCGTGCGTGCGTGCGTGCGTGCGTGCGTGTGTGTGCGTGTGTGCGTGCGTCACTATGTCTTCGTTCCTCGGGGATGACTGGTGCCTCCGGGTCCTCAGAAGTGGTGTGTTTGTGCGTCAGTGATGATACTCGTCATACCAGAGCACATGAGACATGGACTGTAAGTAAAGATGCAAATCAGCCCCCAGTGGGAAAAGATGAAGCCAAAAGATTACCGAGGTGAGTAATGTCTCCACAATGTCTTTCCTTTCACATGTCGACACTCAGGGGGAGGTTGAGTTTAACATCAGCATCATATGTGTGCGACCCTGGGTTTACAGTTGCGGTTCTAAAAACAGTTCCAATAAATCCATTCACTGTGATTGACACGACTCCCAGTCAATACTTTCCTGTATTTTACTTGTCCTGTTCTCTCGCGCAACATTTCGGAGGATTTCCACTCTACTGATCCAAGCAAACGACCTTCGCGGCATTATCGTTGAAGGAAGTAATTTGTTATTCATTGTTGTGATTTTCCAGGATTCTGATTCTGACTTTCCAGGATTCTGATTGGCTTCCGTGGCTTTATGCCGTCTATAGGTTTGACATGCTCATAGTAGCTTATAACCAGGTTATTATACAGGTTTGTATACAAAAAAAAAAAAATGTGTGAATGATGTTATTTTTGAAATCGTAGAGGGGAAAATGTTTAGTAAATACCTGACTGCATGTAAACGTGTAATACAAAGGCGACTTCAGACTATATTGTTTAAAAGTGAATAAAACAACTGACAAGTTTGGCAAAGTTGCATTGTTAAAAGTGTCTGTTTTTGGTAACTGCTATTTAAAATTGTAAACATATGTAATTCTGTGTGTTTTCATTGTCTTAGTTCCCCCCCAAAAAATGAAATTCAAAATAAACATTTGGTCTGAAAACCTCAAAAATTAACCATTTCAAAAACAGGGGATATCTTGTTCAATTCCTTTTGTGTTTTTAATAGCGCTTTGTAGTGGCTAAAATAACATTAAAATAATACTTGATAAAAAAAACCCACTTTGAATAACAATTGGAGAAAAAAACCTTTGCAGCAACATGCTGCGAACACTTCTGATTCATACTGCAAGCAGCCACCAGGGGGTGATTAAAATATTGTGACATGACCGGTCCATCTTTTTATGCTGTTAATTATGAGTTCCCACGTCATTGCAGTTTCTCGTAGAAGCTCGGCTTTGTCCGTCATGTTCATGACCGGGGTCAAGAAGGTCGTCACTCAAAGACAAGTGACTCATTATTATGCATCGTGTACAGTCCCCCCAAAAATATGAATGACATGCATCATGAGCTGGACAAAGCACCCGTCCATCTCAACAAGACTTGAGCCATATTGCTGCTTCAATTCGCGTCAAGCTGCATTTTATGGCTGTAAAATCATCCAAAAAAAAGGATGATGAGTGAGTGCTTCTACGTTTTTTCCACAGTAATTTTCAATTTTTGGCACATCTTCAGAAGAAGTGTGTTTTTTTTAATTGTCATGTTACGAATGTGTGATACACAGGAGAATCTAATTGTCATTAAACTGTAGAAATCCTGAGGGTCCTTGTAAAGACTCCTCTGTGGGATTCACTATTCTACAGGATAGGATTATCCGGGTTAATATGGGCCTGGAGTCAATATCAGGAATGAATGTAACCAAGAGCTACGTGCAGCTATACCAGCAAGCCCCCATTCAGAACAACAGTCACGTCCCAACTGTAGAGGAAACATGGATGATGAGCTAGAAGATGAAAATGACCTTTCGTGTGCTGCAGCATTCTCTGTATCAGCACCGGGTACTTCGTTATCCTCTGGGTCACGAGCAGGATGCATTCTGGGATGCCGAGTCGCCGCACAATGCTGCTACTCATCTTTTTCTGAGAGAAGAATGAACAAAAGAAGCCACAGTGAAACTCGCACACAACAGGTGACCGGGTTTCCAGTAATGACCGAGAAGTCTTGAAAGAGGTTCGCAGCAGAACAGCGCGGCAGTGAGAACGCCTTTATGGTCATTATGTCTGCCAGCTATGTTACCGCACACAGAGCCGAGACCTCCCCCAAAAACACCATTTTAACTTGGAAATACTATGAAAAAGTAAGCAAAAGTGCATTAAAAGCACCAACAGCTGTATGACAGATCCTGGATGAATATGGGAGACCTGACCAGTGCTTACTTTGATGAAGGCTTTGAAGCGTTTGTCTTTGGTCAGGAGGTCCTTGTAGAAGTTGACAGCTTCGTTGTGGCGGCTGCAGAATCTTCCGTAGACCTTCTTCATGGTTTCACCATTTGATCCTGAGAACTGAGGCGGGGTTTGACAGGTGTGAATACGCGACACAAACAGAAGCAACGCAGTCTGTGACGATGACCCGAAGGTCGAGAACTTCAGGTGACTGCATGGAGCAAACTATGAAGATTTTTGGTAAGTTTACTAACAGCGCAGAGTTACCATCAAATGATCCCGTTATTACATCTACCTGCAGCACTAATGTTCAGCATCTTACTGCAAATGGATCAAACTGGATTCATTGATCTCACTGTTTGATCTGCTTAACTGCAATATAAAGTTTAACTGAGAGCAGTATTATTAGAATATATAATAGAATATCTGCCTCACACAACACTTCTTAATTATCCAAGCCTGCAGATATCTGGATCCTTGACGAGTTACTCAGTGAAAAATATTATCTGCTCTGATAATATTCTAGAAATTGATCATTGAAGGATTTTGAAAGGTCACACTTCTACTTCACCAGTGGATACATCCCCACTGTCTGAGGGCAGAGACTTAATTTCATATACAGGCAATCTTTTAATGATAGTTTGGCTAATGACACATTTCTCCGAGTTTTAAAACTCCTTGAACAGCAAAAATAGAAATGCTGGTGTTCTGCATGTACCAGTGCTCAATAAGGGGTGCCTGATATATTTCCTTTTGTTGGAACGGAGAAAAATAAGTCTTGTTTTCTTCTGCCTGTATCAAAAAACATGCACAAATTAGTTGCAAAGAAACATTTTGCATGACGAATTGAAAAAATGTCTGAAATGTTCATCTGGAATAAAAACGAGGGAGTGAGAGCAAATACAGATATTTGGCCATTAAGGTAGCCCATCTGAACACAGGGGTATAAAACATGAGAATCCACATTGTCTCTTGTCATATTGCAAAATGAAAACACAATAATTATGTTAGGAGAAGAAAACATCGGCGCAATAATAAAACACTTTATTTAGAACAAAACTATTGGAAACACTGAGCTCATGGTGGGCCCATAGTTTTAACAGTGGATGTAGTTTCTAATTTGGATTGAGGATTTAAGTTGCAGCATGCAACACCTTCATATGTATTGATGATGCATTTGTGGCACGCTAATAAGCTTAAGCTGAGTATAAATATGCATAAATATTCCATTTGCTCATGATGCAATGTTAAAATAGATTTTTTTAAAGTACCATTTTGTACATTTTGTTCAGTTCAATGAGACCCTCAGAGCTCTGACAAAAGCACATTTCCACATTTGGAAAACATACAATAAAGAGTCTTGGCCTTGTATTGCCTCACCATTCCTGCTATTCCCATATGTTTTTGCACATATATTATGTGGCTATTATCCTACATCTCTGCTTTATTTAACTCCACGTTAAGTGTGAAGGTCAGTCCCGTTTATATGTATGTTGAAAATGCAGTCTGTGTGAGGTCGTTGATCGTGGAAATACTTGAACACTCTTTCTGCTGAACTACTTTGTGTAAGTTCACCTGTAAAGACAAAAAAAACTAAAACTAAACAACAAACTAGTTTTCGCAGCATACAGCCCCTCCTTCCTCTGACCTGGCTGACCAAGATGTCTCCTATCCTGTTGATGATGAAAACTCCCTCCTTCTTCCTCTCCAGGAGGCGCAGGAGGTGGTGCGTGTGGAGCTCCAGGAGATCGTCCAGGGCAGGAAAAAGCCTCTCCACCGTCTGCTGCTCCAGCTGCACCTCCTTCTGCAGGCCTTTGCTGTACACCTCTGACATAATGCGCAGCGTCCGAATGTGGTGCATCTCTGTCTGCATCAGCTCTGCGAAGAAGGAAATATTTCAGAAGGAGTTATATAACATTTCACAAGAAGAGCCAAAGACTTTGTAGAAGTCGTAATATATTTCAGTTTCACTTCAGTGAGACGAGCTCGAAACGAAATGTAAAGTAAAACTCGAGGCAGCTCAAGGACTTTTGCAAGAAAAAGGACACATTTATTGTAAATCTGCAATAGATTATTTTCTAAAACAGTCTAAACATAATATCTGATGAGGAATTAGGCAACGCAGCACAGCGACAGACTGTGTTACACTTCTGACCTCAGGATTACAGTCTTTAAGCCACTTCCCTAATTTTAGTTTTTCACACAAAAAGGACCTCAGCCATTTCCTCAGACCAGATGGTTTCCAAAAACAAGCCAAGACCAAAAAAGATCATTAATTAGCCTTTGATGACTCACAGCTTTTAAAAAAAGCATTGGAAGAAATAACCTCAGACTCGGAGAATACCAACATACAGTATCCCAGCAGTGTCATTTGACACCAGTCTCATCACACCAGCTTCTTTTAAAGGAATTCAGGGCAAACCTGTCATGCGAACGGGATCAAACTGACATATAGAAGCCGACTGAAGCCTTCTAATGGTTTATTCGGTGTCACTGTGGCGATGAGCTGTACCGTAGATGACGTCTTGTCTCTTCACCAGATCTCGGTCCAGCTGCTGCAGGTACTGCTGGTCCACGCCTAAACTCCACGAGTCCGCCTCCATCTCTTTGGAATCTGCTTCAAACTCCCCCATCAGCTGCCCGTCCATCATCTCTGTCCCTGAAAGACGCAGAGGCACGGTGACGTCTTGGATTCATCGCCGAGGGCGTGGTGGAGTCCAGCGAGGAGGAGGAGTGTTACCTTCATCAGTCAGCGATTCCATGGATTCTGTGACCTGGTTCGTTCTGTTGAGGGAGTCCGTCGACTGCGAGAGATACCGCAGGCCTTTAATGGGTATCTCGTCAAACACCGGACTGCTCGGTCAGAAGGAAGAGAATAAAGGATTATATTAAGATTATAGTATGCACAACAGCCCGTCGCAAAGATATCGGTTATTTACTTTGAACATGGTCAAATAAATCCTGAACAAATCAACAAATGCAAACGAATGCGCTCAATAATTGCAGCTTCTCACCACAGATTAAAAGCAAATTTGGATTTATATTTCACTGAAATGAAAAGGTGAACACTTTGGAAGTCCTCATTCAGCTCACCCAGCAATGTTGCTTATTGACAGACTCTTGGAGAGGTTGTTCCCGTGGAAAGCCATGATGCTGGTGTGTCTTCGTGGTGACGGCATGGTCAGGGAGGAATGGTCTTCAGGGGTCAGGATGGCCGACCAGGGGCGCTCCCTCGTCCCGCCAGCTGGACCAACACAAACACTCGTCTTACACACAAGATCAGGCCCGAATGGATCCTACTCCAACCACTTTTTTTTTTTTTTTAAGGATGTTTTGGCAACATTTTTTTTTTTTAGCAAGTTCATCCCTGTATTTCTAACTTTTGAAAAGAAGAAAAACAACCTGGGTCTAGCTTCTTGACAAAAAAAAAAAAAAATCTGACTTTATCCGACAGGTTTTGAAAAGCTTTGAGTCTGGGCTCGAGGACTTGTTCAGTCCTTGGAGGTGCTTAAAGTACTTAGGCTGAAAGAACATAAAAATACCTAAAATTGGAGATACTGGTGCTCTTCCAAATCTAATGTGTTTACTGTGGATTACAGCATGAGAGAGATCATATCGGGCGCACTGATGAATTTTCTAGTGAGGAGAGGCGCTTTGATCAGTGGATCTAAAAACAGCCCCATAGGAGCACCTTGTTTTCACTTTACACACAGACATCACATTTCTTTTAAACTCCGGTGCAAGTGATTATTAAAAAGGAAAGAGATGCACACAACTCCGAGCACCGGTTCCTCTTATTCCAGGTTCAATAGCCTGGAGGCAATCACAATAAATAATACCCGGCCATGATGATTGAGTGGCAGCCAAGTTTGGGTTTCACACTCACGTTTGTTCCTCATGGTTACTGTGGAAAGAGAGCTCGAATCTGGTGCTGCAAACTGCTGCTTGGGAAGCTAAACAGAAAGAAAGAAAAAAAAAAAACCCCAAACATAAATGAAAAGAAAATCAATGCAGGCGCCGAGAAAACACAATGCTACAGAAAGTGGTGGAGTAACTGCGAGGAAAGTTTTACCTTCATCTTCACCTTGGCACAAACAGGCAGACCGTCCCTGCAGCCCTTGTGGACGGAAGCATTGCAGTCTGGAAAGAAAAGCAGTTACTATGAGCACGGTGGTGAGGGCCAGCGAGGGTGTGTGTGTGTGTGTGTGTGTGTGTGTGTGTGTGTGCGTGCGTGTACAAAGGTGGGGGCTAGAGAAATTCTGACTGGTTTTCATAGCCGGCCAGGAAACTCCACCAGCCCACTAATGAAAGCCAGGATGGATGAGAAGCATGTGATGTGATGCAATAGAGGGGTAATACTGCTTGTGGACAAATGAAAGGGGGAAAGAAAAAAAAAGAGAGAGAGAGAGCGAGTGAGAAAGAGGTGGATTGGTCGTGGAATGACGCATGCACATAAACACTGACTTGCATGGGAAAATTTCAATTATGTAAACATTCCCATTTAGGAACAACAGTCGTCATTGGAGATGGCTAAAATAAGACCTGGCCTGAAAACGGACCCGGTTTAGTCAACGCAGAACCAGCATTGTGGACTTGTGCCTTTGTTTTTGGTGCAGGCGTGTTAGAAGAAGATCAGGAAGTGCCAAGAAACTGAAGAAAAACCCGAAACTCCACAATGGGACTGAGCTAAGTTTGCAAAGAATAGCAGACTGGCATGTTTCCAGGAGACAGAAGTGTATTCAGCAGACATTTAGCGCGAGTGAATCCCACAAAAAAAAAAAAAAACACAATCAGGCCTCATCATACATACTGACATGCACCCAGCATTTCCATTCCTTGGATTATATCAGTACAGCGGCAGGGTAAGACAACAGCTCAACAGGCAGAAAAAAAGCGAGTGCTTCTTCTCGCTCTGGGCTGAATAATGCAGCTGTGTTACAGTGGAAAATACATTAGAATAAAAGGCAGATTATATGATATGTCTAATTATGACGTGCCCAGTAAAACCATCTTAAATTCCTGCAGAGACTTCCATCTCATTTCCCTCTTCTCCTTGAGGTTTTACTGGGTATTTTACAGCATTTTGTGGACGTATGACTAATTCCAGCTAATCTGAGACAAAAGCATCACTGTGTTTGTCTGGCGAGTGGAAGCCAGCCAGACATCTGCGAGTTACAAACCCTCCCGAAAAACACCCTCCGCCTCTTCCCCCGTCAGAACCGTCTGTGACTATCTGAATGCGCCGAGAGCCGAGTCTCGCGGACGTCTGGAGCGTCTGAGGCAGACTGCGGCTGTGGAGAGGATTTAAAGCGATGGGGCCGCGGAGCCGGTTTCTCCTTTTTGGCCTTTTCTTGGGGTTGCGCCAATCGGCTTGTGCAATAAACTACATCCTCTTTAGGGCTGCCGCTGCTGCTGCTTCCAGTAAAAAAAAAACAATGCAGAAACGGTTGTGCTGTCTGAACTGAAAGGGTGACTGGTTTCCATTAGATGTAGCCCTTGAGGGGAAGTTTCACTACTTCAAGTTGGTTCAATATGTGAATCGAGTAGCTACACAAGTAACTGCCAATGTGACGAGCGTTTGTGTATTGTAGGTGGGTACTTGCACTGGAAATCAGCTAATGGACATATAAATCAGTGGTGTTTTCTCTGTTAATCTAAGTTTTTTCATTATATAAGAGGCGACCGATGCAAATCTAAAAGTCCTCTAAACAGTGAGCTGACATTATTGCTGTACTCATGACTCATAACTGATGATGTATTCTCATGAGGACATTTTCTTTTCCATCATGGCTTCCCCCCCCCCCCCCCTTTTTTTTTTTTTTTTCCACCCTCGCGTCTCCGTACATTAGGGGCCTGCGTGTTGCTCACTCTGCCATACATTTCCAGATGAATTGTTTTAATAAAAGGCCACAGTAAGCTAGCGAAAGGAGCTCTGATCGGTGAAAAGCTGGGACAAAAAGATGAGCGGACAAGAGAAAGGTACTCACACGAGCAGTAGAAAGCCTCCTTGTTGTTGAAAGCCTTATTGCACTGGGAGCACTGGGCGACCTGGTTGGAGCAGACCGGCGTGAAGACGTGACCATTCACGCTCTTCTTGTCCTTCTCCTTGCCCTCTTTGTCTTTCTCTCGCTTATCTCGCTCCTTCTCCTGCACAAGACGAATCACAGCAAATGAGAACGTGAGCCCACCACCATAATTACTTTTGGGTTTGTTTGTTTGTTTGTTTTTTTAAACCATCCAATTACAAGTTTGGCAAACAGTGAGACCCGGAGTGAAGCCTGTTTATGTGCAGCCGACTAACATACCAGACACTGACAAAAATGTATCACTATCTGGCTAGCCGCTTATGCTAAATTCCAATCTGAACCCTGCAGAGCAGCATTATTACCCTGATGCACCACACAGCAGGGGGCTTTTGCATATTAAGTGTTGCATTATTTATGCTGTCAACAAAGTGTCTCATTACAGGACTGCTTTAAATGTAGTGTTTTGTTTTCAGGAAGTGTTTTTTTCTCCTTTCGGTGGAAGAAAGTGGGACTTTCCTGCCAAGAGTTTCATTCATTTTACATGATTATCGTTCCATTTATAGTGTTAAGACAAAATCATGAGGGGCACAGACTGTCAACATTTATATCAAAGGACAGACACTCTCTCATTAAACCAGAGCGGTGCAAGTCACTGGAAATTAGGAATGGGTTACTGAGAATTAAAACTAACTAACCACTTGGGGAAGTGACTCTTGTCTGACTTCAGTCTCTCTCCATTAGGTCTTAATTACGTGCACACAGCTGTATTATTGAAGTGTTGCTGTGAGACTGGAGCTGAACTGTGAGCTCTGTGTGAGTCAGCCTAATAACTGATCCACTCATTAAATTCAAGTTACATCTATTAGCTGAAGGAAGATGCTCCATCAGAACAGAAAAGAAATATGTTTTTTTTTTTATAATCCTGGGGGGTAATTCTGTAAATTGTGTCAATAATTAAGTCAATTTCAACAGCTCACAAAAAAAAGAACAAGATAAACTATGAACAAATGGGCTGCAGGAGATGATTTTACTGAGGACGCTGATGATGAAGGTGCATACTAACAAAGTTACAAGTTTTTCATTTTGCTGTTACCTTGAACTTAGACTCGGTTTATATGACAACATTTCAAGTGAAAACACATCATTTTGTCATTTTCGTTTCGGGAAGAAATTCTGAAAACAGGCGAAATGCTGTAAATGATGTAGTTAGCATGCCAGTCCATGCTATTGTGCCATTTATTTTTTGTAATAAAACCACACAAAGAACACTACACTATAAACAAGAACTATTTACATGTGTAGAAGCAGCATTTTAACAAAACTGTGTTTTCCATGGAAACAGAGTTGAAGAGTTTTCAAAAAGTTTCTCCTTGGGAATTGTCTTAAAAAAAAAAAAAGTTTCCCACACCAATGTTGTGTAAACAGACACCTGAAATGCAACAGAAGTATTGCGCTTTCGCTCGGAAATGCTGTGGCGTGAACAGGGCCTTAGTTTAGGATTAGGAGGTATGACTCTTCAAGCAAACAGGGGTTTAGTGAAACAATAACCATTCGGACAATTGCTTTTGCAAACGCGCAAGCAAAGCTGGGGTTGGTGGTTAGAAAGAAAAGAAAAGTGCCAAACATTTTCATATATGTAGAAACTAATGTCAATGAGCCACAGAAATCCTGACTTGATCAACACTTGAGTGTTAATTTGAGAAGCAAAAAACTCAAACACTATATTGGTTATTTTAGCCAACCCTGGCTCGTAGACAAAAGTATTTGTGTCTATCCGTAATTGGTTTTTAAGTAATTGCAGGTCGGTGAAACTGACCTCAGTATTGGCTGAGGAGTCCAGGGTCAATAGTGCTGTGTTTTCTACTGATTAGAGGCAGCATATTGATCGTTAACATTCACATATGTAAACTCCTCGTGGAGTTTTCCTGAGACACTGCGAAGCACTTAAGTCTGTCGCATGACTCAGCAAATGATTTTATAACACTTATTGATAGTATTTGAGCGCATTATGTTTCTTTTTAGTCGCATCCCCCAAACCTTCAAAATGACTTCTCAACTACCAGCAGCCTTTAATTTTCTTGTCCAGCATTTATTTCCATTTGTCTTTAAATATCACTGTTGTTTTTTATAAGCCAAAAACAAAATGCGATCATCATTGTTTGTTATTATCTTGGATTGCTACTGACATAGTATTGTATTGAGCTGAACAAATAACTGCTCTATAGCTGCTTCTCAAAAGTGAGATATTAAGCGATTGGTACAACAGCCGGCATCCTCAGTCAGAAACTCCCCTACAGGGATTCTTCTGTCTAATAGTTTTCTATTCCACTGTTTGTTAGACGCTATGGCTGAAACACACCTATAATTGCTCAGGAGATAAAGTACAACCCCACTGAACCATGCATCACTTTCAAGGAGATTAGAGGCCATTTAAAGACACTGGGTGGACTGAGACACACCCAGATGCATTTTGGATCATTAAAACAAAACCCAGTGTGTTGTCTTCTGAGATACTGCGATGCCATTGTCCAACCCCTTCTTATAATGAATAACCAGGAAGAAACACTTCTGCAAGATGCATGACTACTGA
Organism: Blennius ocellaris; assembly: GCF_963422515.1. Lineage (NCBI taxonomy): Eukaryota > Metazoa > Chordata > Actinopteri > Blenniiformes > Blenniidae > Blennius > Blennius ocellaris. The sequence goes on along the minus strand of NC_137650.1, from coordinate 12,408,691 downwards.
AGGAGACACACTGTCTGGGAATCAATCAGTTTGACCTTCTCTGTGCAACAGGGAGGCCCTTTCTGCTGCCGCTGCACTGATGCACCAGGTCATCGCCGGCTGCTGGTCATCTCTGTACACCGAGCTGAATCACAATCCCATAAATGGGATGCGGAGGAGAACAGAGCTCTTATTCTCTTGGACTTGCATCACAGAGGCCTCCACCCAAACCCAGAGGAAATGGGAAAATGGAGTTTTCCAGCTCTTTTTTTTTAATGGCCTAGCCTTGGGCCTCTTGGTTTGAGGGGACCACAAAGCTCTGACACACTGAGGGTTGTTTTGCTCCGGCGCTTCAAGATACCAACAGGCCGAGTCGACCACAGCGTGTTTTAAAGCGATTACGACACACTCGCAGCTTTCATTCTCACTTCCTGCAACAGCCGTCTCAAAAGTGGTGAAACACAGCAAAATAAAGGCAGAATATTTTGGTCTTCATTTTGTTAACTATTATTCTGTTGATATTAAGCAACATTCAAGACATTATAAACAACACTGCAAAAAAAAAAAAAAAAAGAACTTTTTCAGCACTTTTTCAAGTTTTTTCTTGATATCTATGCCAAAGACTAAACGTGAAAAAAAGTCCTCCATGACATCACTGGAAAAAAGACATCAGCCCAGAAGAGAGCAGCAGTCACTTTGAACATGATATTGTGACAGTCTCTTTTCCTCCACTACAGTTTTACTGTGAAGGCAGAGCACAGTGTGAGCCTACCTCCAGCCAACCTTTCCACCGCAGCGAGAAGCCGCGGCTCCCCGTGAGTCTCCTGTATACCATCCCTGGGCTGCGGCTCGGCAGCTGAAGCTACTGCGAGCGCCGACGCTAAAGAGTTGACGATGAGGAAGTGGCAGGCTCACTATGGGAGCTGCTATTTCTGCAATGACCCTCGAGTCCGGCACAGACGCTGTGACAGCAAAAGATCCCCTTCTGGTGGGCTGAGACTTTCGATATTGTGCATTAACTGCACAGCTGAAGCAGATTGGGAGGGAAGCTTATATCTATCAGAATATGGCAGATGAATTCTTACATGCGTTCACTCTTCATATGTTAATTAAATTGAAGAAGCAATGAGGCATATTGTGGAGTCATCGATGTCTTAAGTAGCCCTTTTGTTGTCCAAAACGACACTTGTTTTGGATGACATCCCACTAAGGCTTCTTTAAAGATCTTTTCGAACGATCCAAAGTTTTATTGGTCTCCAATACTTTTGACCTCTGACAGCGAGCGACCGGCCGCAGGCCTGTCACTTTAAAAGCAAAGCGATGACTGAGGTTAGAGGGGAGATTCGAAAACCACAGTCAGCTTTGCCTTCCTGTTTTACTTCCTGCTCACCCCTCAGTGTCTGTTTGCAAAGGCTGTATGTTTATGGAGAGCACACAGATGCCTCTGTGACTACACGAACACACACTTTATTGCCCAAAGAAATGGGCACCTCGTTAAATCCAAGACTTTTTTTTACACCACACTGCGTGCGTTTTCATTCTCAAAATAACAATGTGGACTATAATTATTCAGCATTACGTCACACTTCTTTTTTTTCATCAAGCTCAAGCATTATGCAACACCACCTCCTCATGACGAAATTAACTACGATAATACCTTTAAAATGAGCTCTCGTGCCACTGCTGTGTTAGTGCTGCTCAGTTAAAACACGCTGCTTTTACTCTGAAGTGAAAGAATCACAAGAATGAGCAACGTCTCAACAGAACAAGGATGTGTGACCTGTAAATAATAAACCTATGTGGTTCGATGCAACAGAGCGCTTCTATATTGTGATGAAGTCCTCTGATCTGATCCTACCAGTACTTTGAGTATTGCACATAGACCTGTTGAGAAACTTCTTGAAGTTGTTTCATAATAAAGCCGCCAGGTTGCTCACTGTCTGTCTTCAGCGAGGTGGGAAATGGGTTTACACAATCATCCCGAGATCATCCTCAAAAGAGTTGAACTTTGTCTGTTCTTGTCTATTATTCTTGCAGATGTATAAACAGTATCACAATATTGCTATCTTTTGTCACATTTCCTCTTATTTCTACACCAAATAACTTTTTTCTTAATTTTTCTACTCAAAATAACAATTTACTCAACCTGTTTTCCACCCTCTCTACCCTGAATAACATTTCTCTTTCCTCTTTCTGCCCCAAACAACTTTTTCTCTACTTTTTCTACCCATAATCAACAAGTGAAACCTGACTCCTGCTTCATTATATTCTGTTTTGTTTTTTTTTTTAAGTCTGCCAGACTGTGATCCTCTCTGGTTCAAAAATACAACATTTATTTTTGCATGTTGTACAAGAAGAAAACCATCACTATTATAACTACTGGGATCGTACAAAACAAGTTAGAATAGAATATCATCGATCCAGAATATACAAATATGTGCCCTGCCCCCCTTTCCACCTGCTGGAGGTGGTTTCTATTCTCAATAACACCAGTAGTGATAAAACATGTCAACCTTGCAGTGAGTCAGCAAAACAAATTAAAGTGTGTTAGTTTTGGTGTAAACATATCCTAAACCTCTACAGAAAAGGCTTATACAGCCCTCAGTGGCATAATCTACTGTCACAACCATCACACAGGTTTCCATCTGTGTAATCCAATTTATATCCACAAATGGATAGAGAAAGCACAAAAAAAAACCTAAATATATTACCAACAAATGACATTTAAAGGTATATGAAAGTTTATGAGGCCATTTAAGGATTTAAATCGAAAGATTCTTTTTGTATTAATGATCTGTAGAAAGCCTGCTATGAAAGCAGTTCAAAGTCTAAATATTGACAACTGTTGTCATAAATCATATATATGGTTATTACAATACAATATGCTTATCCTGCCACTTTAAAAGACGGATGGTGATTATTAAAGCGCTCTGCGATGACTTCCCCGGTGTTGTTAGAGTCATTTTAAAGAAAAAAGATAACGAGAAATGGCTGCTGTGCTCTCAAAGGGAAAAAAGGAACATTTTGGGTAAATCACCTAACAAGGTTTGACAAACCAGATTCTGATGTAGGACAAGGAAAAGCTCTGAGCTCTAAACCTGTGCCACGGGGAGCGGATGAAGGTGGAATACCATGCTGACTTGCCCCTAAGCAAGACACACCCCCCCCCCCCCCCCCCCCTCAGCTTTCTGAGCCGAGGAGGACGCACAGGACGGATCATTTTTCTGAAGCAGATGTTATAAGGCCTGAAATATAGTTAGAGTATCTGATGAGCATCAAACAATTAGCAATAGAGATCTTATAGATCTCTTATAGAATCTTGTCAATGTCTCGTGACGTTAACAAGCCAGCCAGCTTGTTCTTGCCCATTTAGTCCTGACATCACTTTAATGACCCCTCACGAGTATCTCCGTTGGAGAACGGAAGAAGCAGCAGCATGCTCCTTCACATTTGGGCAGGACAATAAATGTTGGGTTGAGTAAAGTTGTCTCTCTCCAGTCTCACCATGGTTTCACTCGTTCAAAGTTTGCATTCACAAAGTGGTTTTTTTTTCCCCGAGCAGCAGCACGTTTTTAAAGAAGACAGAGTTGAACAGACAGAAAGAGCTTTCTTCCTCAGAAAAAAACCCCCGGAAAACCAGTGTTCCAGTTTCTGTTTGAGTGAAGCTGTTGTTGCGCTACTTTTTTGTGACTATCAATGGATTTTTTTATTTTTTTTGCTTTCATTTCGAAAAACAGTAAAAATCTGTTTATCCTAACATATTAAAAACACGCCACATTTTTAAGTGCTGTCATAACTCAGTGTGTTTGAAGCTTCTTACCTCTGTGGCTGAAGTATTTTAAAGCTGCTTCGCTGCTGACGGAGCATTTAGATTTTGGATTTACAGGGGCAACATGAAGTCAATGTTTCCTACATATTCCAGGTTGACTCACCCTGGTCTTTTTGTACATCTTGTTCTTGAGGTAGCTGAAGGTCCGACTGACTTTGGTCACACCCTTTCCCTCAGTGTCGGTCCGCAGAGGGCCCGGTTCCTCCTCAGATATACTGGAAAGAACACACACACACACACACACACACACACACACACACACACACACACACACACACACACACACACACACACACACACACACACACACACACACACACACACACACACACACACACACACACACACACACACACACACACACACACACACACACACACACACACACATTTACGTTAACAAAAGCAAACCTCCTCATACAAACTGTTCCTCCCAGCACCACTGAGGTCCTGCGCTCCGATGGAAACATTTGACAACCTCTCCACAATGCTCTTTATAAGACCATAAACGCCGCTGCAAAAGTAGAAGCTCAAAGAACAATTTTCTGGCAGCGTGTGTGTGGACTGACCTGTACGCTAGCGGCCCAGAGGTGGTGGAAAACAACCTCGGACCTGGAAAGGAAAAAAAAAAGAAACGGAGTGAGATTTTATTCAGGAGCTTGTAAAAGCAGCGCAGGAGCGGGTGTGTGTGTTTTTTTTAATACATTTTTCTCATATGCAGTCAGGTATAAAATCCCCTGCTCCATGTTTGAGTGGTGGATTTCTGTATGTAGGTGGCTGGCAACCCAGTGTTGACCGGGTCACTCCACTTCCTCATGCTGAGTGGGTGACCTCACACGACTCGCGGTTAGAATATCGTTCTTCTCGTCACAAGTGGTCAGCTCATGTCCCGGCTAAAAGGGTTTGGCAGCTCCTAGAGTGAGCGACTTTTAATGTCCTTGAGAAAAGTATTTAACCTTTAGGTTCCCTCAAAGAGCTGCGTGAAGGCCAACAGGCAAATGAATCCAGCTCAGACGAGTGGGAGGGAAGGTACCAGACTAAAGCCAGTGCTGCCATTAGCTGTGGTAAAAGAAACCCTGATGACTGAAAGAAGAAAATACGCAAGCTTTTAAATGGATTTCTCAACCATTACTTGCAACTCAGATAAAAGTAAAGGTGGCATAGCGTGTAAAAACTGAAAATAAACCTTATGTGATGACGAGCAATCAAAGCGATCAGCCACGACATTATGAAGATGTAAAATAATGATCTATTTGCTATGCAACCTGTTGGAGTTGCACATGGTCAAGTGGAGGTGCCACTTAACAACTTCCAGGAATTCGAAGATGTGCTACTATCATTAAGGCGCCAGATGCCAAAGCGGAGGATGACTGGAGTCCAAACCTCAACTGACCAGGACCGTTTTGGCAGCAAATTTAGTTTCATAATGTGATAACGTTATGGCTGATTAGTGTATTTCCACAAGCAAATCTCAATATAACAGTATGTATCAATCTTAAATTAGATTCCAGTGAAAAGACCAACAGCTTTTTTTTTTTCTTTTCTCTCCACTATGTTTATTTGAGTTTCACAACATGACAAATGTTACCGAGTAACCTGCAGATGTGGGTCAGTTTAGTACTCGAACTCTTTTATTCCCCATTAAAGTTGGTTGGATGACATGTTGTCTGTGCTTTGAAGTTGATGTGACCAAAGTTGTGACCAAAATATGTGCTAAGGCAGCACATATTGCTTTAAATTATGTAAATATTAATCGAGCCTTCCCTCTGCAGGTTATACGAGCATTAATGCAGATCCACATGATCGCATGGTAAACTCTATAATAAGCTGTAGGGTCCAAAACGCTCCTCAGTCTGAAAGACTCGGAATACATGACTTTTTATTCTTCACTAGTGCAAAATGGGCCAAAGCTCATTTGGGAAAACGGAGAATGCAATAAATAGTATGAAATAATATTCCTTGATCTTTGCACTCAATTTTACTTGATTGATTATATAAGTCCCAATATTACAAAATGCTCATTAGATTCTGCACTCAAAAACTTGTCCAAAGTCCTTCATAAATGCATCTTTTTACGAAACGTCTTTTTATAGCCGCTCATGTTATGGCATGAGATCACCAGCCAGTTGGTTTCCGCATCATGAAATAGCCTACATCGCTTCATTAATAAACTAAACATTTCAAAATATGCTGTAAGCACAAGAAACTTTTCAGTTCCAACATTTGATACGTCATCTGTAGATGATTTTCAATTTATTGGAGAGTAAAATGTCTTTAGATATCATTGAATTTTGCACATTTTCCCATCTTTTCAGAAATTGTACATTTGATATGTGTGTAAACAGAGGGGTGGTTGTTTCTACCTCAGACCTCACCAGGACTCCTCCATTAGAAAGTTGGATTATCTGTAAGTTTTTCCAAACAATTTCTGCCCTTGCGTTTTTAGCCGAACTCCATAATAATCAAGAAACAAATAAGCAGTAACCATGGAGTGAACTGTGAGCCGGGCCTCTTTCATAAAAGGGGAACAATCCACTTCCTAGCAAACAATCACTTCAACCCAATGAAAACTTGAAAAAGGTTTGCTCTCATCAGAAAGTCAAATCCCAAAACAGGATAATAGGGGCAAAGTGTTGGCCCGGGTATGTTTTTAGCAACACAGTCAAGGAGAGCAGCGGCACTAGTGGAAATATCTCTGTGATAAGAGCGGGGAAAGAGTGACTCAGTGGCTGTGACTCGAGGTGATGGACTAACAATTTATCTGCAGGGAAGAGCGGGCTTCCTCCCTCCACCTGCTGTGTTTATGATGACTCTTTTCCTCTTTCTCCGGTGACTGAGTTTCTACTTGCCAAGAGGCTAAAGGAAGGCCAACTTGAATAAAGGTCAGCTAAATCCTGGGCTGCACAGGGGAAATGCTGGGGTCATACATCGTGTCCATGACAGGAGTCATTAGCCCGCTGCCTCGGTCAAAGGTGGCTTTCTACACCAGCGATTTTTCTATAAGCTAATTCTAATTGCACATCCACACTGGAAGGAGCTCATATCAGTGGTAATTACTGGTTTTCTTCTGTCAACTTTGTTGCGGCTGAACGTTTGAGCTTCACTGGCCTTCAGCATTTAGCCCTGCGCAGGCTGAAATGAATCTGTCTCCTCACTCTGCAAAAAGCCATAAAAGTAGACTGAAGTTTAGATTATAAAATTCAAATTTTCCTTCTGGCTGCTTCCATCCAAGTGATTCCAGACAGCTTTCGGCCCCTCCACCGAGGGCGGCTCGGAGTCTTCACTCCAGTCACACGTGGGAGCTTCAATCTGTGCACTTGGCTCACTACACCTTCATTACGTCTGGGTGTGTCTCGGATTTTAATGGCTCCCCTTCAACCAAACACAACTTTTGCTTGGCTACAGCGCTCCTGACCCCCCCCCCCCTTCAGCAGGACAAGCCATTATTACTTTCCTATGCACACAGCGAGTGGGTGGGTTACAGTCGTTTGGAGGAGGTCCAGGGCTCTAGTGGGAACAGCTACTACCCTCATACTAATACCACATCTACTTCTCTACCACAGCTCGGTACTTACTCAGGTTATCCTCATCATCGCTAGATGAGGAATCCCCGTAAATGAATTGAGACTTAGATTTGGTGAGGATGGGAGAGAGGCTGAAAGAGAAGGAGATTCGCCTCTTACGCCTCAGGCGTCCCACCGCTGGGCAGAGCAGGGAGGAGAGAACCAGAATCAGGACGGGCCCTCACCATAACCAACAAAAGTAACAATAAGGAAATCCAAACTACTGAACAACTTTTCCGTATGTGGTACGTTTTAACCTGCAACCCAAGCTGCACGAGTGTTGATTATTTTTGTTTCAAACGCATGTGGTTGAGACATGTCCTTGTAAAGTTTACGCATGTATTCTTTGTTTTTAAAAGTGTCACATTTCAGAAATTACATGCAGAGTTTAAACTTAAATGTGTGATGCTTCTGCATCTAAATCATGTGGTTAATAGTTCATTCAGCAAATTTACAAATGAAGTGCATATTTTTTCTTTGCAATTGTTTTAAGCCAAATTGTGCGACAGTAACTTCCCGTGAAAGGACCACGCAACATGCTTTTTGAAAACGCCGTGACCATGTCTCTGTGTAAACGGATGGAAACAAGTTTTGTGAAATGCTGCTGTTGCACATGCACACCACGACCGTAGTAAATGGTTTCTCTGCACATGCTTAAGTAGACGAACAACATGTACATGTACACTATGTACACATAAGTGTGGTTTCATTATAAAAAAAAAACAATCAACATCATTTTCAGAGTTTCTGCATTTTCCATGTAAACAGACATCATTTTCAAACCGTCGCAGTGAAAACTAAATATTTCTGGAATGAAAATGCTACATCGATGAAATGCTGTCGTGTAAACGGGGCTTAAATGACACAAACTGTACATTTCAAACAAGTTGCACAATTTTTGTTTTAGTTAATCATAGTTTTATTAATTTAGTAGTACTAAAAATGATTCTGATTTTTTTTTTAATCCATTATAAAGTCAGCCCTTATCACTGAGCTGCACATAAAATGCTGCTTGATACAGATCAAAGCCAAAGGTTTGGTTTGTACCCGAACATGAAATATTTGCCGAGATCAACCACTAAAATCAAGGTTAAATGGAGCTGTTAGCTTTCTAAATGATGGTCCATCTGCACAAGAATGCAGCATTTCAGTAAGTGAGATCCAGACAAAGCAGTTGTGAGAACAGAGCATATTTACAGGTACATGAAGAGTCTCTCACAAGATGTGACTCCTTTGTTTTGAAAAATAAAAACCCCTCGTTTTAAATTAAAACGTTTTCATTTAAAACAAAGTGTCCTCGACTAATGTGCTGCCGGGTCTAGTTTTTTTTGTTGTCGTTGTTGTAGGTGTTGATCTGATAAAGTTACTTGACTCCAAGACAACACAAAAGATCTTGAGATTTGTTGAAGGTCGAATGAAGACATGTTCCCAAAACGTCAAGCCGGAACAAAAGACAAACGGTGCTTTTGCAGGACATATTTACAGAGGCTGAATGAGCGCTTTTCGGTTTGTATCTTGTCACTCACCGTCAATGTCTCTCTGGTTGATTGCGAGCATGGACACTGATTTAGTGAGGGGCAGGGACATAGTAGAACCGTTGCTTCGTAGGGGACGATACCGTCTCGATTTCTGCAGCAAGAAAGCACACAAAGCCCAATCAGACCTCAGAGCGTGGCCGTGTTGAAAAACAAGAAAAAGACACCGAGCCGAGCGGAGATAATGTGGAACAAAGCATCGCGGGTCACTAAACTGGAAACAGGAACGACAAACTAAAAAGGGAAACTAGACATGTGATGCTTGATGCTGGGCGAGTTGGTTTAAATTCGATGAGAGCAGAGTGAAGGCGCCTGAGGAAAGCCATGTTTATTAATTCTCGCTAATCCTCAAACTGACAAGTCTCACATTTCCACCAGCTGATTACGAGCCTTGTTTATGTGCCAGCTTTACAAATCCTTCACTCCTCTGCTGATTTTAGGCTGAGCAAGTTAGAAAATTAAATATAAGAATTTTTCACAATATCACGTTTTTTTTTTTTTATATTCTAAGTCCTTGAGTGTAGAAGCCGTGTGTCGGCTGACCAGGTCGTGCAGCCTGTGGTGCTCGCTCCGATCCTCCTGCTCCTCTGTCAGAGACACCAGAGAGCCACGGTCCTCGCTGTCCTGCCGGGGCAGCCGGCAGGGCTCCAGGATCCGGGGCCCCTGGTTGACGGGGCTCCTCAGCTCCTCTTGGCCCCCGCTGAGCCCCTCCAGGCTGTAGCTGCTCGGACGGCGAGAAGGGCAAAGGGATTAGTCATCAAAGCCTTCGGGATGCACGCGACACACACACCCATACAACATGCACCTGTTGAGATACGCGCACATACACGCACGCACACACACACACAGCTGGTTGTGCACAGTGTTTAGTCAGCTGAGTTATCACTTGGCTCCGGAGCAGATTTACAACTGAAGCAGCTGCAAATGACTTCCAGCATCAGCATCAGCATGGAGGGCTCTGCAGCTGTGATTTACAAACCCAATTACATCAATCTATGACTGGAAATAAGAGGCCTTGAGAAATCCAATACAATGATTATGGAGAGGAAAACTACAGCTACATTTCAGTATGAGCTATGGGGCGAGGCTGCGGCTCTATTCGCTCCAGGACTGAGTCGGTGATAGTTAAAGCTCGGGCAGTAAATCTCTCTTATCTCTAGCCGTTGGGTTTTGTATGGCACTCCATTATCCAGCAAATCATCAGTCCAACACTTTTCTAAGCATCACTAACTAAAACTGGCCAAAAAAAAAAAAAAAAAAAATCATGACTGGGTGATTATCGGTGACCAGCGTGGAGAGCGGCACTCACCCATCCTCGGGGGCGTGAATGTAGATGGCTATATCTGTCATATTAAAGCCTCCTCGCTGGCAGTATTATTACATACGGTCCTACAGACCCAGAAGCTTCTCCACACTGAAACATTAATAAGTCCGGCAGCGACTGCAGCTTTTAATGCTCATGGGGAAGCTGCTGATGGGCTGGGCAGGTCGGTGTCACACACACACACACACACAGACAGACACACACTAACACAGAGAAGCACGGCAGTAAACACCCACAACGGTAAATGCAAATCAAGCAGCATGTAAATACGCCCTATACAAAGAAGGTCAGATGCTCGCGAAAGAGAAAATGTCACACACTCGTATACACACTGGAGTACCTGAGGGAACTAACTACCTCCACGCTCTGGGGAGTGACCGGGGGGCACCAGCTCATACTAACAGGAAGTGAAGAGGAGCGGTGAGCAGGTTAGAAGAAGAGGACAGAAGGTAAAAAAAAGCAAGAATAACCGAGTAATAAGACTGAGGGATGGCGACGTTTGTCTTTGGAACAAGCAGACACGACAAAACAACGTCAGAGTGGCTGTTAATTAATGAGTTAATCAAATGACCTCTGATGGATTAGCCTGAATGAGAATTTTATTTTCGACATCATGTTGCAACGGCCACTTTTTGAAGTTAAAAGTTAAGCTAATGAAAAACAGTTGAACCAAGTTCCGATTCAAAATCTGATCTCTCTGCTGGACTTTAAGTTTTATCCACTGCTGGAGTGATCAGTCAGTTAATCTTGACCCACAGTTGTTTTCCCAACAGCCGGTTCACTATTAACCACCGCCGTGACAGATGTGGCCAGATGGTTACCGCAGTGGCCTTCGACAGGAAGAAACACGTCTTCATTAGAGCCCGATGCGTATGGATGAGCACCGATACCACGATTAGCATGAAGAGCTGCAACAAGAAGCTGATAAATCAATGAGCCAATGTACCAAATGTTAATAACGATTTTAAAACAATCTTTTATTTTTTTTCTTAACCAATAGTTGTGGCTGTTGAGATAATACAAATGGAAATGTGTTGTGCTTTGCATGCTTTGGGAATCACTCCTCAACATTTCGAACACTAAAAAAACAAGTATGGATTATTCAAACATCACAAACAATCGTTAATAGCAGCCTTGTCAGCCAGGAACCGTCACTGGGTAAGTAGAGCACAGAACACGTAAAAAGGAGTTAGAATAATGAAATTAATACATATCTGGTGTTCAACCCAAAAGTGAGGGGGGGGGGGGTCATTATTAACCCGATAACAATCGGTAACTATCAACAACTAACCACCTGGAATACCAAATGTTCTTGTCTGGATCAATTCTGGCCCTCGGCATATAAACTACACACATTAGTTAATACTACTTGGCAATAACTCTTGAAAAGCAACCAAACTCTTACTAATTTCCCCTTTTTTTTAATGATGCCATATTTATCAGGCACATTTGAGATTGCCCTCTATTACACAAACCAGAAGATCAAACGTGCTGTTCATCCCACAAATGCATGATCCCTGAATAATATGGCACATTTAAAAAAAAAAAAGAACAATCAGCCTTTCTAATGGTAGAATAGTTAATGCTTTGTATTGCATTATTACAAGAAATAAATAACCTACCAAACACAAGTTATCCTTAATATATGTGTTTAGTACACATGACATCAAACATTTTCAAGATTGACTTTGAAAACAACCAATAAACTCAAACTTGCTCAGTTTTTGCCCAAGTTCAAGAGTTAATTGGCTTTGATTTGACTGAGATTGTCATCCCCTAGGATCTAATGTACGCCTCGACTGTTGCTGTCCCGGAAGGTTAAGAACTCATTATTACAAGATGTTAGGTTCGAGGCCTTCCTTAAACTTAGATAATCTGTTCAATTACAGATCAAACAGGACTATAATAATCAGAGCTGTAACGCCTCCGCTCCGGGTCTTACGATCAAGGTCTCACGCCGGCGTGAGATGCTCCCTCACTGCCTCCTCCACTCTCTTCGGGGGCCAAATAGCAGCGTTTCAAACAGTCAACAAAGCCATTCTGCAGCTACAACAACTTCCATTATGTTTTTACTGCGGTGGCACACCGTTTCCTCCAAGACTGAATTTCAAATCCCTCTTGACGCCTTTACAGTCTTGAGAAATTCCCTACAGGACCTTATTACACTCGTGGAAAAAGAAAGAAAAAAAAAACTCTTCTCAATTTCAGGTCAATACAACAGAGCTTCAATTGCTCTCTCTCTTTCTCTCCCTTTGTCTCTCCCTGTCTCTCTCTGTCTCTCTCTGTCTCTCCCTGTCTCTCTCTGTCTCTCTCTGTCTCTCTCTGTCTCTCTCTGTCTCTGTGTGGAGGCCTGTTATTACCAGAGCAATACAAAACACCAGTGCTTCAATCAACTATTTGCCAAAGTACATTGTGCTGATTCCAACAGGGGTGAAAAGAGAGCAACGTTTTTTTCCCTGCATGGTTGACTGAGGGGACAGAGCAGAATGCAGCTGTAATTCAGCAAGTTAATGTTAAAAAAGCAGGGAGGGGAGTCTAAGGGAAGGGGCACAAAGGCTACAAACTGCACAAAAAAAAAAATACAATAAAAAAAATTGGCAATGCATGTTATGAAGCACATGAAGTAATGAATGTGAAGCATTTGTACCTTCTCCTGTGAAAGGCCGGCTTCCCCTCACCAGGGCTACGAATGGAACTGGAGGTGATGGAGACAGAGACAGGAGGCGGTGGATGATGGGTGAAATGAGTCGAGATTCGAGAGGATCAGCAAGAACATGGCCCATGAATAAATTACCTATTTTTATTGAAGAGGGGACCATCATTTTTTGAGTGGGTCGGATTTTTATGGGCTTTTTTTAACGGTGTGTGTAAAGGTCTGAGGCGCGCGCTGCCGTGCCGATGGTGGTTCTGGCCCGATACTGACATTTAAAATTATGGCCTGGTTTCTTTCCAACAGTTCAATCAGAGCATTGATAGCCGTCTCGCACAAATCTGTCCAGCTTAGTCTGGATATAAAGACTACAGCAGGGTAAAACAACCAGGTCTGGCTACAGACGCGCAACAATTTCTGAGGCAGGAGCAGTTATTTTAACACTTATGACATAAATTTAACAGGCAAGATAAAAAAAAGTGCCGGAATGCAGAGTCACAATGTTTTACGTCTTAAATTACTGGACAGTTCAGTCAGTTCAGTGGATTCAATTGTGAACCCCCCCCCCCCCACCACCACATGTCCCATTTTATACCTTAATCGGACCAGCAGACCTCTGGGTTGTTTTATAAGTGATACAATGTGTCACATTATTTAAGACTTAATGGTACACAATACAGTCTCTCTCATTAAATAACGGTAGAAAAGTTTCAGCAACATTAAAGACGTTTTTCTTCTTCTATCTTTTTCTTTTTTAGTGTTAATTACATGGCAGGAGAACAAATTTCAGACAATGACGTTCATAATACACCTCTGAAGCATGTTTGGTCTTTAAAAAAGAGGAATGGTCTCTGGCGTCTGGGACCCCCTTCGGCAAAGCCCGAGGCTTTGCCTGCTCTGAGGCAGTCAAAGAAAACAAACATAAGACAATTCCTAAGATTTGAAGACTGAGAAAATTGCCAAGAGCTTCAATTTTAGAGGCTCCTGTGTTTTTATGTTGGTGAGATTGGGTGTGTCCACTAACATTTTGCTTCACTGTAATGTCTTAGCAAGTCATAAATCAGAGAGGGGGTCCGCAGGCATCCAGGGAGGCGTTATGAGGAGCACCAGGGAAACAGGTTTGAAAGCCACTGATCTAAAGAGCTACAATATAAACCTCTGATCAATGACATTATGCTTTTTTTGTTATCTCAACCCCAATTTGCAACGCATACAGGGTTGTGGGAGCAAAATTAGGATCTGACGATGTGTTTGTAGGACTATTCCCTTGGGAGTCTATTAAATACTTGTAATGTATGTATACTTGCATAACTGCAAAACCAGGCAGACTGTATGTCCAACTGGTGAGTTGTCACACAGAAACAGCTTATTTGTTGCAGTCATCCTGTCCTGAGTTAAAGCTATTATTCCTTTAAGATTGTCCTCTCACGTTCATACTGATAAACAGCAGTCCTCTCAGATGGAGGTTCAATCTGCTGAGATGTGAGGCTGGAAATTCATTAGTTAACCGTTAAGCCAAACAAGTGACTTCTATTTTGAATGGTGTGAGCCATAATTGAACTTGGATATACCCCAATAAGCAAGTGCCTTGACATTTAGATGGTTAAAGTTGCCTCAATATTGCTAAATGATAATAAAGAGATTCATAACTGATGTGTATAAGAGGGTAGGTAGGTTTTTCCACCCACTTTCACTGTAGTCAGGCTAACTGCTATGCTAAACTGATGCTTCACTTGTATCATCCAGGTAACGTCATCTCCTATAATGACACGTAGAAATAACTTTTAAAGTTGTATTCTATGCGCCATGCTGGCTAATCTCTAAGAGCAACCAGACTTAAATGTTTCATACACATCAGCACAAACCCTTCCTGATTCTATTTTCTTCACATAAATACAAAATCTCACTGATTTCTTCCTGCTAAGACCACACGAAACTGCTTTTTATCATGTGCACTGGTGTCACATCATTTTATCCGTTCGGCAGCTTTCCTCTCAGACGGCTGATTCTGTCAACATAGTCAACATGGACTGAGCGGACTAAATCATTCTGGTGAGCTTAGAATCAGTTCATAGGTCACTCTAAAGGTAGATTTGAATGAGTTCACAATTCAATGGCTGATAAGCATACTTACAGGGTGCTGAATTATTCTTTTATATTCTGGCTAAAACAGAATATTGAGGGGAAAACATGTCAGAACATGGAAACGTCTGATATCATGTCATATTGGAGGAGATTTGTACTCTCGCCTCACGGCAACAATATCCTTGCTTCAAGTCCGAGGCCTTTTCTGTGTGAAGTTTCATATTTGTCCTGTGCTTGTGTGGGTTTTCAATACATCCATTTGAGGTTAAATGGTCACTCTGAAGGTACTAATAAGTGTGTGGCTACCCGTTTCTCTGGTAGACTAGTATCCTGTGCAGGATGCAAGCTTGAATAAGGTGACACAGTAGATGAGTGGATGAATGGATCACATGAAAAGATTGTTACAACTTAATTCATGTGATAGATTGTTAATCTTTGCTTTTGTTCAACTTCAGTTTGTTTAGCAACAGCCTAATTATATTACTGATGAGCAATTTAGAGTCAGCAATAAGCCTCCAATTAATGTTTCCATGTACTCTGTTTCCATGAGTACATGGAAAATACCTACACACAGGGAGAACATGCAAAAAAAACAAACTTGACCTGGACTCTAATGGAGAACCTTCATTCTATGAGGTGAGAATGCCAACTGCTACAGCAATACCGCATAATAGTAACTTCCAATACAAATGAAAAACTATTCCTTGTACACCCCATGTGATAAAACGCAATGGCCTGTGATGAGAGCTTAATGAACACATTAACACATTAAGTGTGGAACCTCAGAGGCAGTGGTGACAAACTTGCCGTCAAGGTCTTGTTCTTAATAAGCTCCAACATTAGCCTCGATGCTGCAAAGTCAATGTAAAGTCACGACTGTGCGCGATGTGTACAAGTGTGAGAAGATGTGGCGTGTGTGAATCTTTGTGTACAGTTTGGGTAGTCCCCCACCAAGAGCAGACAAATGGCAACACAGCTGCTCGCAGCAGGAGGAGGAGACGCTGGGTAAGGCACAGGGGGAGCCGCATCAACAAGCGCTAATAAAACTGACGTGTGCACATGTCGGGGCTGCAGACATCTACTGACTACCGCCAGACTGAAGGAGCAAACTTCGACACTGACAGGAGCAAACTTCGACACTTTCTTCTTCTTGTTCTTTTTTTTTTTTTTTTTTTTAAACAAAATGCAAGGATGTATTCTCACCTCCTTTGGTTCATCTCTCCGTCTCCTCCGTGGTTCTTCCCCGGGCCCCAACTGTGGCGGCGAAGCGGCGACACTGAGCGGATGCTGTTCCGGAGGAGGCAGGAACGCCGCGGCACCTCCGTCACTCTGTCCTTGGCTTCTTCCTCAGCTTCCCCTGCTCCTCCTCCTCCTCCTCCTCCTCCACTGCTGTCTAGTCCTGCAGTGAGCGCCCCCGGAGTCTGGTTCCCCTCCTCTGGGCTCCAGCTGCAGCTCAGGCGCTGGCTGCCTTCGGGGCTGGAGCTGGGCGGGCCCACGCTGGCGGTGTCATCCGTGGAGGAGCAGGAGACGGAGACCTCGCTGGTGCTGTCTCCTCCTGTCACTGGCTCGTCATTCTGCAGACGCCACACAGAAAACATCCACATTAGGGACATTTTCAAGTGTCACTTGCCTGCACGCCATATAGATAATACATGTGCAAATGCCGACCAACCCTAAACCACCATGAGCCACAAAAGTCATTCAATCAAAATCAAGGTAATACAACGTGAAATGTGATTAATAGCTTCAGGGAGCAAATATGTGTAAAAGCAGCTGCTCTCTTAAAATGACCGACTCCCGTTCCACATTTAATCAACCCGAGTCGAGAGTGAACTGTGACTGGCTCACAGAGCAACAGAGGAAGTGAAGCCTTTAACCCCCAAACATGGGAAACTATATTTTTCATCATCCAGATACCAAAAAACCCTATCAGTGAATTTCGCTTTACTTTATCAGCTGAAATAAAGTAGAACTCAACACAGGAGAACTAACTAAGTTTAACAAAAATGCACAGACATCATTGAAATCACCGTTAATTAGCTCGACTATCACATCGTATATCCGTCACCATTTCTTCTCTGAAGCGTGACATGAATTAAGACAAGGCTGGAGGAGCAATTTAACCCACAGGAATGGAATATAATGAGGACCAAATGGCAGAGCTTAGGGATAACGAGCCAGAGCTACTTTATAGCAACACTGACATTATAACAAACACCAATAAATGATGGCAAACCTCGTGAAAACAAACCTTTCCCAGGAAAAAGCCTCTAAGTGACACACGCTTATTGCCATGGGACTGTCACAGTGAGCCAAAGCCGCACACATCTGGCAGGTTAGAAGCTGTCAAATATATACCGGGTATGCACTGGTAAACTAACACACAGAGGTGAAATGCTGAATGTGTGTGTGTGTGTGTGTGTGTGTGGGGGGGGGGGGGTCAACATGGGAATTTATTGACACTCCTGACCTGTACGACAGGTCTGTCATATGAGCAAAGAGTAAGAAAACAAATAATGATGAAAAAAAAAAAAAGAAAAATATTCCTGACCTTGGTGCAGTGGGAAAAATGTCCTACTCTCACACACACACACGCACACACAGGTTGGGGATAGTCCACTCTGAGCTAATTTGTAGGTGTGATTCTTAACTGGGCCTATTGTGCTGCCAGCTGCAGTGTGAGTGCAGAGCATAGAGCCGCCTCTGTAGGGAGAGCTGGGAATGAAAGATGTGCTTTATGCTGCGGACACAACTTCCTCTGGGAGGGAGAGGACGCAGGACTGGGCGCACGTGTGTGTGTGTGTGTGTGTGTGTGTGTGTGTGTGTGTGTGTGTGTGTGTGTGTGTGTGTGTGTGTGTGTGTGTGTGTGTGTGTGTGTGTGTGTGTGTGTGTGTGTGTGTGTGTGTGTGTGTGTGTGTGTGTGTGTGTGTGTGTGTGTGTGTGTGTGTGTGTGTGTGTGTGTGTGTGCGTGTGTGTACATGTAGAGGGCAGAGAGTGCGTGTGACTGCAGTGGATGTTACATTCAGCTGCAGCACTACAGGGGAGCGCTTTAGCGAAGCTTTAATTTGTTTTAACTTGGGTTTATTTACCATTAAAGCTCTATACACGATGTGTTATTAAACACCCAAAACCGTAGGAAGTACAGCCCATCTTCATTCAAGCTTTATATCTTTGCTTTCGGATGTTCCTCGAGAGAAAAAAAAAGAAGAAAAATAACACCATCTTCAGCTCAGCGGTGTTTATGAATGCAACAGATTTCTTAGCTGCCGCCCCGCAGCTGGATTACTCTCTTTTGTGGAGACTTTCCAAGTCTGTCATCAGCAGGTTCCACCCTGCACAGCTAAAGTTTCCCTTGAAAACAGAGCACTGGGCAAAGAAACTCCGCCAGTTTACTGAGCTGCACCAACTCTGTCTATAGACTCGGCTTTCAAGGATTCCCAATGATCAATCTTGCTGTATTATTGCAGTTAAAGTCCCTTCCATATGTAAATGAACCAGTATGAGATTAGGTATGAGACTAGGTTTCTTTGAATGGCATTCTTGGTAGAACAATTTTTATTCTTTATATTACGCAAACTGAAAAAAACTCGTGCACATACGAGTCTGAGTTGGAGAGCTAAGCCGAGTGGACATTTCTTGTAAATGTGTCGTCAAACACAATTGAAAGGGAGCACGTCTTGCTCGGATGTTGAGCAGAAATCATGACCTATTTTAAAGTTATGAAACTCTTTCCCTCCATTATTCGGCATGTACAGTATTGTATCTTGCATGAGAAAGACAGTTCCCCTTCAGAGAGCAGTATTAATCCCCTCTTTCAAAACTGAGCTCCTGTGGTCTCTGTTTGGAACCAAAGCCTGTGGACGTCACGGCACATTTTTCCCATCACTGTCTATCTGCAGAGCCCTCGACCCTCACCACCACACTGTCGACTCTCGAGAACCCCCCTCCCACCCCCTTTCTTTCTTGGCTGGCTTTGCCCATTGTTGTTCACAACAAACGGTTCACATTACCATGAGTGCGTTTCAAGTGCTCGACACAGCAGAAACTGAGAGATACAAGTATCCCAACTTCAACCAGAGGCTGCCCGGCTTCAAACGGAGCTTTCAGCAGCAGCAGCAGGGTGACAGCAGGGACCGCGGCCTGCGCTTCCCCAGCGGCAGAGTGCAGCCTCTGGCTTAGTAGAGGTTTGGCATATCAGCCTTTGGGTGCTGATGATAAATAAATAAATAAATCCTAAGCACAGGCTGGGAAAATAACTGCTCATACATATGAAGGAGCTGCATAGGCAAGCAGAAAAAAACCCCAAACATATATTCTGAAAACATGCTGGTGAGCAGCCAGCACTGAATGTGCTTTTTGAGCAGAATAATGGCAGTACAGTTTTATTTATTGATCTGTTTGCAGCTCCTAACACATGAAGTATTGAGGTAAAAACCAGGACAACATGCAAAGGAGAATAGCTATTTAGGGGATATGAATATTGTTAAAAGTACAAAATGAACTTGTGGTAACAGAATTAAAAACAGTTTTTGATGCACGGGGGTCAAATAAAGATGGAGGAAATTTAGACAAACAAGCTATAAATAGACGGTAAAATTATATTTATATCATTGAGACAGAAAGTTGCACCACAGCATCTTTTAGGGAAAAATAAGGTGGTGAACGTGATGTAATGCACAAAAAAAAAAAAAAGCGTGAAACATTAAAGGTTTTGGATGTGTCGGTTGCAGACAAGTAAAAAAACAATGTGATACATATTAAAATATATATATTTATTGCTTTTTACGGGTCAGAAAAGTGGCGTTTTAGTAATAAAATACAGATTTACCAAATTGTACTAATTGGTGTGAGATGTTGGGCGTTTCAGTGACAAATTAGCTTCATGTAGATTCTAAATAGATTTTTTAAGATGATTTTTGGTCGGTTCTACCGACTTCAATCCCAATGAGTGATAATAATGCAGTGGAAGGGAGGAAACAGTCATGGATGGATGGCTGGATGGATGGATGGATGGATGGTTGGATGGATGGATGGCAGGCAGACCTTTCTGAAGACGCTGTCGTACGCCGGCTCTACATTCAGGAAGCTTTCCGTGTCACTGCAGGAGTTCCTGTGAGTGGAGGAAGGACGGCTGGCGGCGCTGCTCGTTCTGCTGGACAAACCGGGAAGTGTGGAAGACTGCGGGGAACCTGAAAAACACAAGGAGCTAGTGTCAGCACAGCAAAGATGTTTAGAATCCTCACATATGCAGGAAACAGGAGAACTCTTATTTGGGAATCTGGTATGATGCGATTCAAAATGCCTTCAGGGTTAATACGATTTGTACTTCAGTGTTCAGCCGTTAAACTGATAAAGAAAGCATTTCCAAAACAAATGCGCCTTCATTGTAAATGAGAAAACATGAGCGGGTCTGTTAGACATCAGTGAAAAGACTTGTGGGAACATGAGAAGGTGTGAAACGCCTGGCGGATCAATGGCCGACTGTCCTGCTTCAGAGCGTCTGTGCAGAACGGAAAAGGAAAACAACCAGTGTTTGTGTGTTTCAGAGGGTTTGAGTGCAGAACCCAGGCGAAAAATCTAATCCAGAGAAAGATGACAACAGGAAATGCTATTGATGTACCACAAAACCACAACCATGAAAGAGCTTCACTCATAGCCAGGAGGCGGACTGGAATGGACTGACATGGAGTCTTGAAGGCTTTCTGACCTGTTTTTTAAAGGAATGAGCAATTTTATCTTCCAGTTATTTGATAAATCATAGACATCAGCTGATCTTTACCCCGGCGTCTGCAAACTTTAGCTCTGCTGACGTGTTGTCGAGTAACTCACCACTTCCCCACCTGAATCACAGCCAACACGTGTGTCCTATTAAACATCTTCCAACTCACAAAAAAAAAAACCAACCAAACTCTCACTCGCTGGCTCAACAGCCCAGCTCGGTTCTTCTCAGTGACTCCCCGTAACAACAGCAGTGATCTCTCACACACACCGTCAGACATTTCCTAAGTTTATACCCACGGCTTCTTTGAATAACAAACAACAATAAGCTTCTCTTCTGAAACGAGAATCCAGAGCTCTATGCTTTTGTTCATGTAAGGACATGTAGAGAGAATATTCCAGGGACAAACTAAAAGAGGAAGAGTGACCACAGCCACACATGTATAACAGTGGGCTTACTTTAGCCAGATGCCAACAGCAACTGGATGAGATCATTCACCAACTTTGTTATTTAGCATCACATTTGACGTCTATTTCTGCCGGCAGAAAGCGGATGTCTGTCTTTATCCCCCAGGAACAAGCTGTATTCCCTGTACTCGTGAGAGCATGAGGAAGCTGGCTGCGTGTGCTGTCATCCTTTGGAGAGACGATTCCTATGAAACTAAACGTCTGGACTGAGGCAACAGAAAATCCTTGGTGGATTTTTGAAGTCTCCATTATAATGTGCAAAGCAGTAAATGATCACAGATAAGTTCAAAGAGACCTGGTGCTGTTTAGCAGTTTTTCAGTCAAGCGGAGTACCTTTTGTTGATTCAAGAATAAAAAAAAAAAAAAATAAATTAAAAAAAAGCAAACAGATGAGACTGCAGGTCTTCAGGTCTTATTGAAACAACTTCATTCAAACCATTTTGATTGAACGCTTCCTGAAGACTGATCAACTTCCTTTGCATTGGGAAACTTGTATAAAGCGTCAATCTCAGCACTGTGTAATTTGACACCACAATCATCCCCTTTCAGGCTTTTGCTGTGTCTACTATGAGGTCAGTCTGTGATGAGCTAATGTCAGCTTTTGCAATTGAATGATAAACGGTGCTTTCTAGCTTGCCCCACATTTACACTGACTGTGCCTGAGTTGTTGGGATTTTTTTATACATTATTATTTCTATCAAATTTGCATCTGTGGTTTGGACCAGCACCGTTTCCAAAGCAAGGCACTTTTATGACTTGATGTTATCCATTCTTCCAAAATCTTTCAACTTTTGTGCTTCTGACGTCTTTGCAATTGATGTAATTTGTATGGTGACACCGCAATATTAAAGTTGTGGTACATTGTGCAGCCCTATGGCATAACGCTAATATGAAGACCCAACACTGTAACATCATGTCAAAGTAAAAAAAAACAACAAAAAACCCCCCCAAAAAAGACAAAAATGCCAGGTCTCTTTGATGAGATCATGAAAAAAAGTCATTTTGACACAACAGCAAATGTCAAAACCGTGTTGCTTCATCAGAACGGGTTTGTGTCGGTTGGAACCTGATTGGAAGCAGCATGAACAGCAGAAACGGCAACTTTCAGCCCGACTTAATCGTGTCTGACAAATGTCTTTATAATGTACGAGTGGGAGTGGGGAGAACTCATCGCATCTCTTGTGGTATTAATCTAGGTCAGCCATTGTGAATCTGAAAGTTGCTAATGGATAACAGCTTCTTCTTCTTTTTCTTTTTAATCCGCCAAACGGTTCCATTTCAGTGTGAGAATATTATACGAAAAAAAAAAAACTAAAAAAACATTGCTCTACCATATAGAAAACACAATATTGGACTTTTTTTTATTTCTACTATTTGTTACTAAAAAAAGCTGCAAACTGCTCCTTATATGTCCTCCATGAATATTATAATAAATATGGGGTTTCTATGAACAATACCTTTCATACTGATGGGATTTGTCCTGCTGCTTCTGCAAAGCATATCTTACCATTGCACCAGCGCTCCACATTCATACCTCCATCCATCAATCTTCTATACACGCATTATTCAAGAAAAAGCCTGCGGGGGCTGGAGCCTGTCCCAGCTACAGATTTAGAGCCAGTTTACAGTCACCGCATTGATGCATTTGACTTTATAATATAGACAATTTTCCTTGGGGGTAGCGCGGTGTCAAACACCCTGGAGACTGTCAGAGATTCCACCCACCAAACTCTCACGAAACCCTGAGTGGTGAAACTAAGATCTCTTCGGTGTACGGCTGGACCTTGACTGGAAGGAGGGATTATTTCACCAATTGTGGCCTCAATCTTGTTCTAGGATTCATGATCAAGTTAAAAATCTGTAGATTTTTTTGCCATTTTATTCATTTTTTTTTAACAATCTTTAGTACATATAGTCAAATATTGAACACACATTTCATCATTTTAAAACATACGACTACAAAAGGCTTCAAAGTGGCTACTTCTGACACCCCTATCGTGAAGACAGCTGCTCCAGGCCAGTCTGAGGCTGGTGGCAGGGGCCAGCGGGGGGGTTTGAGGCGTGGCGAGGGGTTTCAGCGGGAGTGGTCAGTCAGTCAGTCAGCTGCTTTACATCACAGCGAGTTGTTACACTGCACTAACAAGAGAGCGAATGGGAGGGCGCGTTTAAGAGACTTCCTGCAACAGAATAACTAACATAACTGACATAACTGTTCGTCACTCTCACATAACTGCAAAAGCATGAAGGAGGCTGGAAGGACGAGGACATTCATCCCAGACTGAAAGAGTGGATCAGCAGGCTTTAAAATGAAAAAATAACAAAAAGAAAATCACCACAAAAAAAAAAGGTTCAGTCCAGCACTCACACTTATTACACTGATGATTCAAAATGATATGAACACATCAGGTAATTTAACAGCTACAGGCATTTATCTTCTGCAAAAGAAACATCCTGTAAAAACTGGAAACAGGGACTCAACAGCCATTCATTTATGGTTCGACCAAATAATTCCAGAAATGGTGAATTATGCGAGATTTATGTAAATGGCCCACTTTCCCACACATTTAGTTGCATATAACTGGTATGTAAGGGGGTTCCTTTAAGCTTCAAAAGGTGAAAACATTAAAGTCATGATTCAAAAGCACGCTTGTAATTCAATAAATGCTTCATGAAGAATGTAAGAATCCCCAAGAAAGAAAAGGATTAGGACATCGGGGTTGACCTTTTTCTTAATATGAACATGTACTATAGATTTGTTTGACCGCAGCAATATAGGCCACAACGTGACAAGCGCAGGATTTCTTCTATTTCAACACAAATACTTCCACGGGGTGAAGGACACTCGTAGGATTGCTTCAAGTCTGCTCCAACCGATCAAGTAACCACTAAACCATGACATCCTTCAATAACTAGTGTTCGAACACAGCGGAGGTCCTATTCAGTGTCACTTCATGATGTCAACAAGTTAAAAGTTGAATAAGATCGCGCTCTAACAATGGGATCTACACTGACCTTTGAGCCCGCGAGCTGCAGCAGAGCTTAGCCCTGACCAGGGCGGGGGGTCTTTCAGGCTGACGCAAAGACATTTCAGCCCGCATCCTTCATACTTCCACTCTCGTTTGCTCTGAACGCACAGTCCCAGAATGGGAAATTGAGATGTGTGCCAGTGTGTCTGTGGAGCGGTGGAGTGGTGGAGATTCAAGTAGGAGCTCGGCGCTGCTCTCAGACTCCGCCCACTCACACCTGTCCACCAAAAGTAGCAGGGGACTGTCAGCTTAGACAGCTGTCCTCCTCCCTGTGTCAAACAGACCACCACACACACACACACACACACACACACACACACACACACACACACACACACACACACACACACACACACACACACACACACACACACACACACACACACACACACACACACACACACACACACACACACACACACACACACACACACACACACACGCAGAAAGAGCACCAAGAACAGGTGGAGGGCTCTCTGAGGAGTAAGTGGGTGGCTGCCGTTGCTGGACGAATAGGAATCAGCTCACGCACCTGTGGACGTTACATTAAACCACATGTAATTCTTACATTAGTAACAGCGCGATGCATCCACTCCCTTCGATCACACACCGGGTGTAGACTAAAGACACGCTGCAGCTGCAGTATGATTTCAGTCAAAGAAAGTATGACAGGACTCAAAGGGGGGGGGGGGGGGGGGGGGGGGGGGGGGGCAGTGTGGGATTGAGGTAGAGAAAAATATGAGCCAGATACGATTCAAACAAATCACCCTGTCCGTGGCGAGAATAAATGAACAAGATAAAGAATCCGTTGGGCCTCCGCTTCTCAAAAACACTCGTCTCTGCACATTTCCACTGCCCGTCAAGATTACATATTTTGAGTATTCCTAAATGCACACCTTTATCAGCACTCACAGATAAAACCTTTTTTTTTTTTTTTTTTTACTTCTCATACTCTATTTTCCTGTCATGTGTTTATTAATAGAAACCACTTTAATATCTGGCTTTGTGTAAGTGTGTATTTGTGTAGCACATCAGGGACTGCAGGCCAAAGCAGACACTCACTCCACACCTGGCTGATACACTTCGAGGTCACGGAGTGTGCCGCACTAGTATCCGCTTCACTTTGCAAACTGACTCCAGTGTTTGTTTTACATTCATTTAGGAGCCTCGGGCCACAACAGAATGTTTCATTACAATTGACTTTATGTTGAGATTGTCGTCATTTTTCACTGTTAATTCTGTGATCATGCTAAAAATTTTGACAATTCCATCACGTATAGTGCACGGCACAACAAAGCAAAACTTTCAAGTGGAAATTCAATGGTTATTATGGCAATATTTTACCAGTCCAGCCCACTCAAGAGGAGACTGGACTGTGTGTGGCCCTTCAAGTTACATTTTATTTAGTATTTATTTTGCGTGTGTGTGTAGTATTATAGTATTTCGTAGTCCAGAATGTATTAGAATGCACCATTTAAGATCTTTTTTTTTTTTTTTTAATTCTCCCAGGTGATTGACAACCTCCACACACACCGCCACAACTGATTTTCTTGCACCATTTGTTTTTTTTTTTGATATTTAGTTGATTGTATCTTATGATTGTGTAGTCGTAACAACAAAAAAAGTATATATATATATATATATATATAAAACATTTTTTATTTGACAGCACCGGTCACCACCAAATGCTTCAAGTACTGAGGTAGACTACAGATAACACCGGACTCACTTCATAATCAGTGGCTACGTTACCATCTGCAGCTCCACATGCTGGGATACACAACATTATGAAAGTCATAAGAACATGATTAACTAAACACAGCGTGCAGAGTCCTCATAATTTTCTCAAGAGTGCTGCTTCCATTTTTCACTGAGATAAGAAGCAGCTCACACACACACACTCTGGAGTACATTTACCCTCCGACTATAATTCAAGCCTTGACAATGATTCATGTAAAACCACCTTTTGCCCTCATATCTTTGTTTTCTCCCTCCATGGGATTACTCTGGCCTTGAGTCCGAGGCACGCCCGACATGTCCCCTCTCATAGAAACGAGAGTGACTGAATGGAGTCGAGCTAAACAGGACATGGCTTCACCCGTCATAAATACAACATCATGCGACAATAGGAGCAAAGCAGCAACATGACTCAATACAGGCCTGCAAACCACAGGCAGCCAGACAGGCGACCAAACAGATTCCCTGCAAGAGAACATGAACCGGCAGTTTTAGAGGAGGCTGCTGAAGGGGAGACCGGAGGGCAGATTCTGCACATGTGCAGAAAAGCATCGGTTGGTTATGTAATCATAATCACTTGGAAATGCTGGCTAATAGGGCAATCTGTGTGAAGTTTCCATATTTCCCTGCATGTTTGGGTTTACCTTGTTCCACATGTTTGCTGGGATAGATGGATGGATGGATTAATGGATGGAGGAGTCTGATGCACTGTTACACTAACTGGCAATAGCATTAGGGATGGGGCCGATCAGATCCAGTAGCGGGTTCTGACACCAGCGTAATTCACAGATCAGAAATTCCCGATCCACAAGCCATGTCTGTGCTGCAGGCTACTCTGCTCGCTGGCTGCAAAATGTAGAATAGATTTCACGAACGGAGGCGCGTCTCAATGAGACGCGGACTAATGAGTCAGGAAATCCAGTCCACAGTTTGCAGCCAGCGAGCAGGCTAGAGTAGTAGCACTGCAGCTATCCCACTTTTCATGACAACATGTCCGCTGTCTGGAGGTATATTACACTCAAAACACCGCAAAGCAACACAGCAACGTGCAATCATTGCAACACCGTTGTACAGCAAGGCGGACGCTCTGCCGCCAGACATCCCGGTTTTAAAATGCAAGCTCGTCAAGGAGAACGGGACTGACCACGGCAACAATGAACCGCTCGCTCCTCCATGCTGCAACAGGAGATTCACACCTCGGTGACCTCACACAGACCCCCACATTGCCAAAACTGAGCAAAAATTGTTTGTTCTGTTTCCTTTGCTGACTTTAAACTAACCTCAAATTGCCTTTTGGGAGAATACGTGCATACATTCCTACATTTCATACCTGTTGAGAGGAGTTTATTTCAGCCTCATATAAAGCCAACAATAATGATAATAATGATATTATAACAAACAGAGCTCTGGTATTGGAATAGTATTGGTATCGGCAGATATCCAAATTCAGGTATGAGTAGCAGATCGGAAGTGAAAAAAATGTGGATTGGTGCGTCCCTCACTAACATATGCTTTGCAGAAATGATGTGTAATTTCTGTTCATAAAGAAATCCTGATAAAACAACATTGAGGATTACATGCAGCACTGTCGTGGCACTGCCATCTTTTCAGGATGTAGCCTACCTTTCACTCAATTCTCTGCACAGCCCTTGGTGTGGATACAGTTGACACACGGGTCACTGGATGGCTTCAATATTACAAAATACAGAAACTTGAGCTCAACGCAGGAGGGCTGGAAAGTCAACCCTCGAAGTGGTTCAGACTTCATCTTTTTGCCTCAAGTGTACCAAACCATGTAGAGCTTAGAATGGATCTTATACACAACCTTTGCCGCCTCTTTGCTTATGCCTGGAACGATCTGTTTTAACTTCTTTTCTTGAAAGTCTTCCTCTGAAAAAACCCTTTCATCTATTTGTCCAAGTTGTAGTATGACTGGAGATTATCACAATAGGAAAGAGGGAGAGAGGGAGAGGAGTGACTGGACAGTTGAGACAAGCTGAACGAGATCAGAGTGGGAGAGAGATTTCCAGGAAGTGATGTCGATTTGTCATCGCTACAACAAAGGAAGTCCCACCCTCGCCCACCCTTCCACTTCACTTCCGCTTGACACCTCAATCTCTTTTTTTTTATTGTTCCATCAATGGGCTTCACTCCATTCTCTGTATTTCTTCACCCAACCACCTCAGCACTTTGTCTCCAGTCAGATCCAGCATATCGATCTGTGGTCTTTTATTTATTTATTATTTTTAAATTCTGACACATCTTGTAAAGGTCAAACAATCGTACTTTTTTTGTTTTATCTTCATTTCTGGCCACTGCCCAAACATATTGATTAATGCATTAAGCATTCATTAATATTCCTCTCACAGAAAATGTCTGTGTACTGACATAAAAAAGTCAAAAAGCAAAAATCAACCATGTACAGCAGTCACGACTGAGCTTGTAAGAGTTTTATGTAAGTTAAAGAAAGAAGGGTGGGAATTCTGTTGCTGTGATTCAGACTGTAATCATTTGTCAAATAAAAGACGTCCATGAAACTTTCCCCAGAGGATACAGCCTAATGCTTTTGGCCAAAAAGATACAGTAAATGTTGAAATGTTCAATCTCTGCTGTATTTTTGATCCAGTACATATAACTTGAGCATGTATATCCTTAGAATTAAGAGATTTTCTGATGAGGACTGAGTTAAAGTCCTGCTCTGGGGTGTCAAAGCCATGCTAACATTGTGCAGAGTAGTGTAATGTGTAATTACCGCGTGTCCTTCCAGCCCCATGCTGTGTTGGCGTCCATTGAAATAGCATTAATCTTAGCAAAACCACAAGTGATCATATGCAATGGTGGTCCAATAGAGAACAATTACAGGATTGGCTTAGTTGCCTTCAAAATTGCACAATTATGCAAATTACAACAGTAAATAATTCTGCAGGTACACAGTAGCAGTCTTCAACCCTGAGCTCCAGCACGTGTCCTCTGCAGAAACACTTTACAGATAACTATTAAACTACTACATAATGGAACATCAGGAGGCAAAGACACAGACACCACACACCTAAACCAAATCTGAATATGCTTTTCGATGCTTTCCTATTTTGCTTTACGCAACAAACATGACTATTGTTAGAATAAGATAAAAATAAAGAAAACATGCAGATAGGAGAGTTAAAAATGTACTATTAACACAAGAGAGACATTTCTTCATAAAAACAAATGGAAAAAAAAACTGATGAAAACTAAGGTAACTATGAGTAATACACTGCTGACTGAATGCTGCTGAGTTTACACCACATCCCATATCATCACGCTTTTACACTGTCTGGCTGAATAAATCTTAAGCTTAAAGCAAAGTCACTTTGCGAGACTGCTACAGGAGGGAGGGAAGCACAAAGTCGAATACCGCCAAGCCTGTGGAGCTGGCTCAAATATGTATCCCATCACCGCTGTGCGATCAGAGAGGAGCCACGTCTTAGTGAGGTAAACACTCAACAGATGCAGAGGAAGTCTCAGCAATGCAATACTCTAAAGTGCCAATTGTGACTAGAATTCACAGCCCAAATTATTGAGTGCTGCATTCTTGTCTGCCCGTGTTTAAAGTAAGATTATTTCGGAGACTCCTATAAATTCTTACTTCTCTGCCATAGACACGTCCGCTTCCCCTTCTCTGCCTGTGTACGTGCTAATGTGGACTCCCAGGTATCAAAAGACAAAACTGCCAAAGAAAACAGGTTCAGACAAACAGCAAAGCATCCTTGTCGTAGGTGACACACTTACTAAGTGTATCCTTCAAATCTCATATTTGGTTACAAAACACTACAAAAAAACCTTTTCCCAGAGTCCTGCTGGTCACAGCTGCTATCATTGGAAGAGTAGATTCTCAAAAATACACAAAAAGCAGAGTAACCATCAATCTGAAAAGTATATAGCAACAAAATACTAGTCTTCACATAAGATTGTATACCACCAAATAGTATTTAAAGCTCAAAATTGTTCCATTTCAGTGAAAAAAAAAAGAAGAAATCAGGCGGAATGATGCAGAACGGCAGTTTTTCCTACGCAAAACTTTCTCCTGATCGTTGTTCCTTCAGACAGACAGCTGCCACAAAACACTGATGCATGATTGACCCAGATGCAACACACCAACAGCTGGCAGGAAAACAGTGTTTAAAGCATAGCTCGCAACATACAGAAGTTCTATTAAAAGATGAAGCACATTCATTTGAGAGGTAATTAAAATATTAAACAATTAGCACACCCTTCCCTAGTTCAGGGGAGTTAGTGGGGGAGCAGCAGCTGAGAGTTACCTGAGTGCTGAGTGCTGTAGGGCTGATGGAACGACGCCTCTCTGTCTCGGTGGATCTGCGGAAGAAACAGGAAGACACTGAATCAGCCGCAGCAACATGTGATCGTCACCCAAAGAGAAATAATGATGCAGACCAGCGTGCCTGCTAGGAAGTGTTCCTCGGTGCACAGGATGGGAGGCACCGATAAGACACCCTTTATAACAAGCAGCCCATTAAATCGCTGGTGGTGGTTTTTGGTAGCTGCGCCCGGGATCCATCTCGCCCGGAGCGAACTGTTTGGGAAGAGCGAACTTTGGTCTGTTTTCTGTCTGTTGAGTGCGGAACTCACGGCGTCTCACACAGTCAGAGAGCTGTGGTGTACTGTGAAAGACACAACACTGGCTCTGCTTCCTCTGTGGTCTGAGTCTCTACAACAGCTGTGGGTGGGTGGGTGTATGCATGTGTGTGTATTGTATACGACTGTGTGTGCCTATATGCACGAGCTGGTTTTAGCTACAGAAGCCACAGACACGCCACCACCCCAACGCTGTGGAGCTGCGAGATGGTCAGCTCAGTGTGCTTCAATGAACTAAATACATGCCCCATAGATAAATACCATGAAGATAAACAACCCTCAATCCAACCAGTTTTATGAAAAGCAGGTTGATGTTTTCAACGCCAAAGGATTCTGACCTAAAACAAGGTATTTCTAATGAGCTGTCATGAAATACGGATATGTTGTTGAAGATGCTAAATTTTTGTTATGCCACTTTTAACCCGTCTAAGCTTGGGTTAAGCCTGGCTTAACAGCAAGCTTTGGAATTACCCTTTAAACTCGGCCATGACAGACCCACACAAGAGGAACCTCCAGAAGCAAAATGCTGAATCTAAAGGCTCTCAGCTCTGTTCTGAAGCCATTAATACGTTTGCTGGTTCAATAACAAGCTACCATGTACACTCCTGAGTTTCAGTCACTGTGCACCATCAGTCCAGTCAGGATATGGATCTGTGATGAGATGTGAGCAGCCCTCTGGCAAAAGAACTCCATGTTCTTGAAGGAAAATTACCATTTCCGGAGAATAGCTCCGATGCTATGCAATCCAGGCTGCATGACGCTGAGAATCAAGCCATTGCAGTAACACAACACTAATGTAAACGAGCTCCCTAACAAATAGCACATCAACATCATGTGTGGGGAAATAGGAAACTGCAGCGAGCAGCTGATGTGTCCACATCTGGAACAAGAGAGCTTTGTTTCATCCAAAAGCAAGAACAAATTCCTCTGGACAACGACAATAGTCCACCACTTTAGTGACTCGCTGGTGGGGTCAGGACTCTCCCCCCTTAGGGGATTATATGCGGACATAGTAAAATCAGAAGAAGAATGCGTTCATACAACGTTTTCAAGTGAAAACACAAAACCTCTGCCGATTTTTAGGGTCCATTTGATACAAATGGTGCCCAGAGGCACTGAAAGAACTTTTTTTTTTTAAAGGCTCCAACTCCTCTCCTAAGAGAATGGAAACGGCAATCTTTCTGAAATCACCCTCTGTGTACATGGCGGAAACACTGCTACTGCACATGAGCACCATTGGCACTGAAAAAAAGTTCTTCTGCATGCGAGCAAATGAACAATAACAACAACAGAGTGACTCCAGAGTGCCGTTACTCCCAGTTGATATTAGTTGGCAGTTTTAAAGTGGATAGTCACCATAATAAGAATCCAACTTTGTTGTGTGTCCGTACAAATGTCCATGTGCTCCCATTGTTAATTTATAGTGTATTGTTCTCTGCTGTATGTGCGTGGCAACAGTGCCAACTAGTGGCCAACACATCAGCATCAGTGTTTCTGTCATTTCCTCGTGAATGGATATTGTTTTAAAAATGCTGCAGTGTAAACAGGAAACGTTTCTGAAATTATAACCCCAAAATGATACATTTCCACCAGAAGCCCTTTCTCCAGTCTGCAGCAGATCTGGAAAACTGCCAACTCCTTTTGTTAAAAGGCACTTGCTTTAGTAAATCAATAAGATTTGTATACCTGCCTTGGTTTGGGTTTGCTTTAAAGTTTCGGCAAACCAAAGAGTGAAGAAAGGGATCGTTAGAGGTAAAGTACAGGGGCTGCAGTGATTGAATGATGGGAAGCTCTGCCTCAATAGACTCCCATTTATTCTGTACCTGGTGGCAGTGAATATATATTGCAGTCATGGGGAGGTTCATGTATTTCAGCAGTTGTTTCCCACTTTAATGGGAGTCAAGCAGAGGTTAATTAATTGTTATGCTCAATGAAGAAGACAACGTACCGGCAGTATCAGTGCCGACGAACAATGATTTGTGATTATTGTTCACTTAGCGACATGGCTTTTTATTCAGGAACTGGGTAAAGCAGCTGTACTGGAAGGATTGTCATCTTCTTATGTCAGACCTGGAATTGAACTGTCTCTCTGCAGAGAGAGCGACCTCGGTGGATTGTGGTCACTATCAACATGAAGTGAGTCAGGTGGTGTGACTAGAGATTGTGGTAACTGGGTAACTGATTGTTTAGAGATTGGTAATTGGAAATGTGCTTGTTCAGTCAAATGCAGTCGATTAAGAGCATGAGAGGGAGGGTGAAAAAGTTAAAAGGTTAATGTAACTCTCCAGATCTTTTTCCAAAAACCTGACCTCAAAACGTATGTTGAGCTCACAATTGAATGGATATTTAGAGACTTACAATTTCGAGATATAAAAGGACCACTGTGTAAAGAAAATTGAGATTTTGGAAGGATTTGGTACTGGATGCCTCTACAAAGATCAGGTCTCCTGACACCATTATCGGTAAAAACTAATGGATAAATCTATTCTTCTCAGTCACTGTACTACTCCTGAAGATATAGACAGACAGGAAAGTTGACAATTTTTAAATGAGGATCAATATCAATTATTTTTCAAATATAATACTAATAATACTAATATTATCGCTCTTCATAAGGAGCACACAATATACAAAACACATGTTGAAGTAATTGCTTTCAAGATTGTTCCCTGGATAGGCCCACTTTTACAGCAAGACTTGCACAAAAGTATCACAATTCCTTTCATGTGATATAATATGCCAAATATACGGAAACCAAAAGACTGACTAAACTATGATACATTATTATTTCTATTGGAGACAGCTTCGGCCCTATTTTTGCATTTCTGTTTCAGAAGACGTTTTGGTCGCATGCCAGGCTAACTGCATCGCAAGTGGGTACTGTTGTTTTTGTAATTAAACCACACACACGTGCATTCAGAGAACAATACACGATAAACATAAACAACATCGAGTACACGACATATGTATGGCTAGATGGCGAAATTTCCCAAAAAGTGGCTTTTTCAGTGGCTCTAAGCACCGTTGTCATGGAAACTGACACTCAAAACACAACAAACATTTTCCCTTTTCTCTCAAAAACATCATGTAAACATGGTCTTAGTAGGCAAAAAAAGAGACGTACAAGGTGTAAACTACGTAGTTTGACGAGAAAGAGCACTGTTAATCAGACGGACAATCTCAAAGCAGACATTGATTTTGACTTAAGTGCTCGCTTGCATGTTTAAATGATGTTGCGCTGCCCGAAACCTCATCCCCCCCAAAATTTGCAAAACATGGATAATGGAAATTTTTTGCCAGTAATCAGAACTTTTTGACCATCAACCAATTTCTATCATGTTTGTGTATGTCAATAAATTGCCAACAAATGGAGCAGTATTACGAGTCCAACTGAGGGAGGCGATTAGGTTCATTTTTCATGTCACAAAACTATTTTCCCAGTTTTTTGAACACCGGATGAATGTGGCTTTGATTGAGTAAATGACCCTCACTGTGGGAGTGTTTATTGTAAACGGCAACGCAAGAATCAACCCGCCTCTTGCGAGATATCCAAAGAACCAGGGGAGTGAGGAAGAGGAGAAGAAATCAAAGTAAACCCCACTCAAAACAGAGAACGGACACAAGAAGCAACACAGAAGGAAAGTCCAGAAGCTAAAAATAAAAACTCAAAGACATGAGTGTGAGAGAGAGAGAGAGGGAGAGAGAGAGGGAGAGAGAGACAGAGACAGAGAGAGAGAGACAGAGAGAGAGAGACAGAGAGAGAGAGAGACAGAGAGAGAGAGAGACAGAGACAGAGAGAGACAGAGAGAGACAGAGACAGAGACAGAGACAGAGACAGAGACAGAGACACAGAGAGAGAGAGAGAGAGAGAGAGAGAGAGAGAGACAGCGGTGAGTCAGTCCTCGGAGTGCTCTGGGGGTGAGGGAGGCGGTGTTCAGCGTCTCAAACACGAGCCTTCTGCTGTCCCACTGCTCTCTATAGACGGGCCTGCAGAGACCCCAGAAATACTGAGCTCTGTTTTCCGGGAGTGGTGAGTGTTTCAAAGTATGCACTGTTGTTAAAAGGCAACCCGTGTGACCGTACACTTCTGCGAGCCTGCAAACACGCTGACAACTCCTCGCACGCCAACTGGCAGCATATGCGCGCACAAACACACACACACCTCCAGCCAGCCAGCCAGCAGTGTTGCATGCATCCAACATGACAAACACTTACTTTTGCTCCCACTTCTCTGCCCTCTGAGATCGTCACAAGGATCAAACACACACACACACACACACACACACACACACACACACACACACACACACACACACACACACACACACACACACACACACACACACACACACACACACACACACACACACACACACACACACACACACACACACACACACACACACACACACACACACACACACAAGGCTTCCCATGCTTTATGGAGAGACGACACTGATTTGCCTTCATTTCTAACAGGATTACTCGGAACTCAGGTGCAACCACGACTGAAGGAAACACGTCTATACCTGAGAGTTTTGGGGTTTTCTTTACGGGAACCTCAATTTTTAGAACCATTTAAACGAGTCTTTGTGCAATTGAATGTCCCCCGGCAGCATAAATGAAACGCACACATGCGCACGCACACAGATGCATGCACAGAACACAAGCTTTTTCTTCTCACACAGCTGTGTTCAAATATCAAACAGAGATCGCTGAGGGAGAACAAACACGCTGACGAAGAAAGATTAGCTGTTCACAGAGGGAGCCAGTACACGCACGCGCACACGCAGAAATGAGCGTTGTTGAGAGCAACAGACGCTGCTCAGAAATCACCCAGTGACTAGGAAGGTGACATGCAGTCGCATGTGTAATCACACACTAGTTTTCTTTCTTTTCTGCATCATCCCGTACTTCCTTTTCACGGTCTACTAATTGGGGTAAATTTATCATGCAAACAACATATGTTTAGCACATCCGTTTTTTAATTTGCTCAGTGGACTTTATATTTACTGGCAAGTTGCAGTTCAACCTTAATATTGATTTCTGATTTGAGTTTTTTGCCTCCACACTCATCATGCAGGTCAAATGTCACATCCTTTTTTGGATCGTACACGCAAACACGTAGACACCCACTGGTTCCTCATTGCATGAAATGCACATAATATTTTACTAGACAAATTTGCAGATTTTCTAAAATGTGCCTTTTGAATATATTCCACATAATTTTGGGCTATCTGCTGGACATTCATTCACAACTTTGCTTATGAAAGGCTTAAGAGACCTGTAAGTTCTTGGTTCAATCACAGCGCGTCGATTAATGATAAAGAGGAGCAGGACCTGAATCTCTGACTGGGACAGGGTCCACCACCAATCCTAACACAATCAAATGAAAGGAGTGTCTGCCATCAATAAAGTTGGTGCTTGGATGACTGATCCATATTTCAAAGTGTTCCTGGAAGGACACTGAACCAAAGGTTGTTCCTGATGTAGTTAATGTGTGCGTGTGTGAATTTGACTGGAATGGAGTAAAGCCATTTGACGACGCTGAAGCACCACAAACCAAATATATACTGGGTTAAAGCAGACGACTGAGTATTGAAGGCTTGATCCTATAGTTGACAAGTTTTCATGGTTCCTGAGAATAACCTTTGACCCTCACCGGCTCCCCAGGCCCCACACCATGGCAGCCCACTCTTCCTCGTGTTCCAAGTTAACGTTAACTATGAATAGGATGAGTATAAGTGATTTTCCCAAGGGGGAAATAAAGAAATCCTAACTGAAGCACATCCATTCATCATTTCAATGAGTGATTGTGTCAATATTTTAATAAAAAAGTGTCAAGCATGGACTATTGCATATGACTGGATAAGAATGTTTAAGTGAATATAAGGGGACAACAGAGTTCTCTGAAATTGTAAGTTCATTACATTGTATACAGTATTAGTCTTGGCTCCTTTAGACAAATGGAGAGTCATAAAGTATAAGCTTTAATTGAGAAAAAAAGATTTGACGGTTTTACTCTGCTCTACTTCTACAACAAACTTTGCAGTTTTATGTATTTGATTCGAATAAAGCAAACAAAAATGTGTAGAAAAAAACATGTTATTATATTACCGACTTTCTTCTCATGAGTGTAAGCCACGGTATCAAAACATTATAGTTTCTGAAGTGGAGTATTTTGATCTGTATTACTTCACTTACCTTGGTGGGAATCGTATTTTACTCATAGCTGTGGTATTGAGTGTTCATGTTCATGTCAACACATGGGTTTACCATATTACTGAAGGATCAAACAGCAGAAATTAGTCTGGACCAAAGTGAAACCTCAGAGTTTTGTCATTGCGTAGACTCCATTCCTCACAACTCCCTACTTCTAATTCAGCCGACTTGAGGTCGAGGCTGCCGTTTTGTGATTACTGCTTTCACAAACGCATCAAGGTCGGCAGTAAAGCAGCGGCGTGCAAACACTGACAAACACAAATGGAAGGAGAAAGTCAGAGAGGTGCACAATAAACTGTGGAAAGCGAAAGTGGGGTTACAGGAGAGGTACGCGCTCATTCAGATCGTCTGCAAACGAAACACTGCAGAGCATGCGACTCCAGCCAGTCCGCAGGCAGAGAGAGGAACTGATCCCCCATCAGAGAGCTGGCAGCCCCGATTCTGAACAACCAGCGCATATTTGGAGTGTCTCGGGAATCTAAACTGTACCCAGTAAAAACACATCTGGTTTAAAAATAAAAAAGGCGGGCTGCTGTGTGAGATCGAGTGTGTATGTGTGTGAGTGTGTGTCTGCTGGGGCATGCATGGATTTGGACGCCTGCCTTATTTTTAAACAGGCTGGCTGCCTTGGAGGTTATGCAGCACTGAGGGATGCCATGGCCGACTGAATGACT
Organism: Blennius ocellaris; assembly: GCF_963422515.1. Taxonomy (NCBI): domain Eukaryota; kingdom Metazoa; phylum Chordata; class Actinopteri; order Blenniiformes; family Blenniidae; genus Blennius; species Blennius ocellaris. Next base: position 12,371,250 of record NC_137650.1, on the reverse strand, counting down.
CTTTCCACTCAGGCAGGTACACACAGTCTGATATCTAAAGCTGGCCAGCAGCACACCTGAGGATAATTCTACTCTCACTGCAGGCTAAGCGGCTACCTTCAATAGTTCCTTTCAGAACGACTTCTCTTAAGAACTTCATGAAGGCGATTTGAGTACCGTATTTTCTGCCCTATAAGGTGCACCGGACTATAAGGCGCACCTACATTAATTGACATAATTTACAACTTTGTTCATATATAAGGCGCACCGCCCTATAAGGCGCATGGAATAGACCAGTGGTCAGCAACCTTGACAGCTCAAAGCCATTAAGTTACATTTTCCACTGATTCTAACACCCAGAGAGGTGCACTTGCCTTATTTTGATAGTCCTACCTTCAGCCTATGCCAGGAGGACACTACACACAAAACCTTCTTCACTGCTGGTTGACAACTTACAACTACCGGTAATAATAATGATAATAAACTAAACTACATGAACTAAGCAACAAAAACACAACACAACACAATTATTACCGACACCACAAACCAAATAGAACCCCCAATAATTGCATTTAAAACACCACAAACAGCTGCAATGAATTATGGGAGTTTCTATCGGCTGCACTGAGGAGCTCAGGATGTCCCATCATGCCTTGCAGCGACAAATTTTGTGTTGTTGGAGGTTATTGTGGGTTTTTGTTGGGCTTGTGTGTGTGTTGATTGTGTTTATGCTGTGTTTTTGTTCCCCAGTTTAGGGAGTAATTATTTCATCTAGTTTATTTTGGTTTGTTAGAATGTTGGTGTGCAACCATGAGTGATGAAGGTGTTGTGTGGAGTGTCGTCCGCTCTGAAGCTCCGGTAGCGAAGTTAGAGTTGTCAAAATAAAAGCTTCTGGGTGTTCAGCTGGCAAATAGCAGTCTCAAGTAGCGCAATTCTTCCATATATAAGGCGCACCGGGTGATAAGGCGCACTGGCAGCTTTGGAGAAAATTTGAGGTATTTAGGTGCGCCTTATAGGGCGGAAAATACGGTACTTTCCTTGCAGCTATTTAACAATTTTTTTACTGGCAACCTATGGAGATGCAAAGAAGACATGAAGTGATTCACATCTAGAGTCTCAATCACAGACAACTTGGTACAGTTTCATTTACTGAAGGCCCCATTTACGCAAGGCTTTCAAGTGAAAACAAACCTTTCAGTGCGTTTTGGGTGTCTGTTGCAACCAGAGAACAATGCTCGGAGCCACTGAAAACGAGACTTGATGTAAACAGCCCCTACGGTGGTACTTTCCAAAAAATATCTTGGTCGCTAGGACACAGCTTAGTTTTACCTGGTTGATGATATTTCTTGGGAATAGTAATCTTGCTTAAGGAAACAAAAGCTAAGAAGAGTTGACCTCACGTCAGTGAGTGACATCCTTCATGGTTTAGGCCTCTCCTAGTTGCAATGCAATGTATTGCAATGAGGGGCTCCTTATTGGGCTTTTTCACAAGCCTGATGATGACATCATCATTAGATTCAGATATGCTGAAGCAGGGGGACGTCTAAAACATGCAGTTTAACGGCCCTCGAGGACCGGAGTTGGACATTTCTGGATGAAACTTCAACATTGTTGTTTCTCAACATAAAGCTGCAGGTATGATAAAAAAAAAAAAGAAGAAGAAAAAAAATATCTGGACAATATGATGCTATTAAAATATTCTTAGAGTCCAGAAACAAACTGTCAGGAACAAGGCTGGAAAAGAAAAGAAAAAGGCTGAGACCTCCTGGCATTCAGGCAGTAGTTTTTAAAACAGACATGATTATGTGGTTTGAATCAATGCGTCAGCTCAGGGAAACTTTGGGAAACGACTGCTTCTGAACACACTTCAGCACTGCAGCCACAGTTATATTACAACGGCGATCGACTGTGGACCTGAGCTCATTTAACATGAAGTCAAGTGATGTTGGAACACATCCCCTGTTCAAAAGAGTCCATACATTTCAGGATTGCTTTACTTTCTTACGCCGAAAGAGGAAGTGTAGCATACAATTCAGGAGCCACTTGGTCATCAGTGAAATCTCCACCGAACAATATTCATACATTTTGGAGCATGACAGGCTCCCATGCAGACATGCAACAATATGAGGAAGGCCAAAGCAATGCGCAATCAATTGGTCTGGATTAAAAAAAAGTCTATAAATAGTGTCTAAAGTGTGAAGGCCTACACTCGCAGTCCCTGCACTCGATAAGCGGAGCGGTGATGTGATTTGTGACTGCGAGCCACGAATGATGTCGGGATGTGAAACGCTGGTTGAAATGAAGTCATTTGGCCAAACGCCTGTTTCCATCCGAGGCTGGAGGAAACCGTTGGCCCGCCCTGGTTTTCTTGTCTTTTTTTTTCCCCCTTCCCCACACCGTCATATATCTCTCGTGTCGTCGGCTCGTCTGCCTCCCTTTCACACACCTCCACACTGTTTCACCCCTCAGCTGTAAAGAGGAGCCGACACCAGGAACGAGTTTAAAAAGTGACAATAGACCAAAGGGAGGTGTTACATAAACCGGAGCAATCCTCTTCGCGGGTACTCTCCTGCTCCGCCTCGTTTCTGGATGTCGCAGCAGCACAAGTCACACAGCCAGCCCTGTGTCGGTTGTAGTTTAGTTTACCAATCAGAACAGCAGTCCATCATTTTAGTCAAAATACACCAGTTTGGATTACAGTTACGACAGAAGCAGATCAGCTTTGAGCGACTGTTTAGTCAGCGGTACATCCGTCAACGACAGCCGCAAGCAAATCTTTGCGACATTTACTTTTAACTTTTAATTTTTGTCTGGTTTATACGACACTGTTGTCATGACGCCTGTGTAGATTGGTGACTTTGTTGTGTTTCGTAGTTACAATTGCGCTTGACCCGGACGATGAAATCTTAACTTGTGAAGGTTCCTCACAAGTGACTTTGCCACTTTGATAAAACAGTCACTTGGCATACATGAGGTCAATTTAGTTTCTGATTGAGCTGCATGTCCAGGCAATGCTTATAGTGACTGAGGTCATCCTGAACATGGGAACACTGTGGCTTTTGGTGTCAGTGATGACCAAAGACACACATCATGACCTGCTTGTAAGGTTTCCAATATTGATTTTAGCACCATGTTGGAAGTAATTGGTCATTACAGGCAGTTCAGAAAAAAAGAGAATATCACCAACCGTGAAGGATTATATATTTTGAGCTGCCTCGGGTCTCCATGAACCACTTTCTTAGTTGGGCTGCTTTCAGTTTAGACTGCTGGAAGACCTTCTTTAATGTGTTTATCTCTATTTACTTCCAAGCACTGATATGCCACCTCAGCATTTCAGTATCTCCACTATCTGTATTTTCCTGCAGGTGTCTCTCCCTGATATTAATAATCCCTCATCATTAATGACAGTCAAGCATGTCATAACACTTACTGAATATGCGGCGATCACAGTGAACGTTTTGAGTCTTGAAAACACTTAGATGATCTAAATCAATGGGTAATTGAATTGAATCCGTCTGGCTGGTACTGTTAAAAAACAAAGTTACGCATATAACAGAAGCCACAACGAGACTGTGTAGAATTTAAACCCTGAATCTAGCTTGTTGCTTCTGTTTTGACAGTATTGGTGTTGTTTGTTTAGATGCCCGTTGAATGCCCTTTGCTGTGATGTTTTTGCAAATAACAAGTGCAAATTAGCCTTTAAACAATGTCAGCTCACTTCAAAAAAGAAAAAACTGACGCTGAGGCTGAACAGAATATTGACTGTGAAATGTTTATTTACTGAGGTCAAAGGTAAATCCCCACGTTCGGTTTGTGGAGTTCACACGGCTGTGTCGAAGGATTCCAACACGGACGTCTGAAGCTTTGATATGAAAATCAACAAGGACTTCTAAACCAAACTTCACACAGTTTGGATCGACGAGCAGCAGCCCTATAGAACCCCACCAAACCATAAAAATAGCAACTCTGATGGTGAGTTTATCAGCAAGTGTTTGGTGGAGTCTCTAGGCTGATGTGCCCTCAGAGAGAAGTCGAACCCTCAAAACTGCTTTAACAAGGTTTGACTGCATTGCAGAAGAATTACAACCTCTGCAGCAAAACAAAGACAAAAACTTGAACCATTTATCTTCTAATTTATTATTCTATATATCTTTATAATATAAAATCTCATTCAGTATTTAAAATGTGTGGTTTAATTCAAATAATACTTTAATCCTTAACTTAATTCTACCGTAACATCTTCTCTAATGGTAAAAGGGAGACATCATGGAGGGAAAAGGCATCCCTGAAGCCTCCTTCTTTTTTCCTATGTCAGACTAACCAACACTTTGGAACCTACCACTTTATATGAAAGTGTCTTACATCCTTAATTGGAGTTGGAAACACACAAGGAGGCAGCAGCCGTACACCAACTCAAGGAAAAAGGTAACATTACAAACAAAAACATACTGTATAACTGAAGCCAATGAAAACAAGAAAGTGTGGCCCTCTGGGCAATAGAGAATATTTTGTGATTAACAACTAGCAATGTTCTCTTATTTTTAAGTCAAGGTTTTGTTAGAATTGCATGGTATTAGAGAGTATAGCGCAGGTCATCCTAAGGCTCCCCTCTTGTCATCGTAATACAAACAATTGCTGCTGAGGTAATTACATTTGGACCAATGTGACTTGTTATTCAGTGACATTTGATGCAACAGGTTGATTGCAGTCTTAATTGAATGGGGATTTGCAGTAATTAACATTTGCGTTCATTGGACCTGGAGACTTTAATCACCAGTCAACAGCTGTCCTGCAGCCACAAGAAAAGCCCACTGAGGAAAAATGCTGTGAAGGCCTCTCTTTCTATATGTGTATGCAGTATGTGTGTGTGTGTGTGTGTGTGTGTGTGTGTGTGTGTGTGTGTGTGTGTGTGTGTGTGTGTGTGTGTGTGTGTGTGTGTGTGTGTGTGTGTGTGTGTGTGTGTGTGTGTGTGTGTGTGTGTGTGTGTGTGTGTGTGTGTGTGTGTGTGTGTGTGTGTGTGTGTGTGTGTGTGCGCACAGAGCAGGGAAACTGCCATTTGGGCTTTAAATAGCACAACTTCTGGGTGCCATAAAGATCCTATTTAGAACGATTCCATCCACTTCAGATGGATTGACATTGAACTTTTATGGTCCAGTTACAGGACCTCTGAGGAGGAGAAATTACAGTATGACAAGACATGTTCAGAGGGGACTATTTTCTGTTTTAGCCATACAGTTTGTCGGTAAGTACCCACTATGCTGACCAAATAACCCCGGAAAGACCTTAAACTGTCTGAGCCTCATTAAGTTTCATACACAATGATTCCACAGAGATGGGCCGAGCGCAGGCATCTGTCCTAACAGAGTACATAGTGCAGCGCGTACCTCCACAAACCACACTCCACCCCAAATAATCAGCACTCTGTGTCTGGAAGGCCACCATCAGCAACCATGCAATCATCTCTCGGCGCGCTGCGCGAGAAAAGCCGTCACAACAAGGCAAAGCGGACAAGTACGGGTTTGCCAAAGCACGCTGGAGCACTTTGTGACACTTTTTATGAGGTTGTGCAAAAGGAGTCCTTTTTCTTCTTTGTGAATAGTTTATGAGAACTAATGCGATCAGGCCTTTAGAATAAAGCCGTCTTAGTACTTTAAAGCTGTTAAAGCTCTTCATTAAGAACATCATTTCATGTAATGACACTTTATTATACCGCCACTTTATAGTTTGTTTCTTGTGAACTCAATCCTATTTTTAAATTTCTCACCTGGAGTTTTGTTTCCATTGCATTCTAGCCATTCTAAAGAACTTTGAGCTTCTGCTCAAATGACTGGCATTACCGCGGCGCTAGCCGTCCTGTCGTACTGAACAACTTTGTTCGAGAGTGTGCATAGGCAGCCTACCTTAATCAAAACCACGTCTACAGCTCTCTCCCCTTTGGCACAGAGGCTGTACCGCCGCTTGTGTCGCTCGTACATGTTTTCCTGAGAATATCCAGCGCGGCTTTACGGAGCAGAGCGTTAAAATCCAGGAGAAACACAGTTGAGGAGGACTGAAGCTCTCTGCTAAGATTCACATCTGGCCACAGACTCCAGCTCAGCTCCCTCCCTCCTTCTCTTCTTTCTCCCTCCCTCCCTCCCTCTTTTCCTCTATCGGCTCAACTTCTCTCTTGACTCTGTGTGACTCATGTCTTTGCTCTTTCCCTCTCTCTCTCTCTCTCTCTCTCTCTCTCTCTCCCTGTCTCAGTGTATGAATGCCTCTCCCTCTCAGCCTGTGAATCAGCCTTCCAAAAGACGACACTGTTGGAGTCTGACAGATGACAGGAGGGCATTATTGCCTCAGTTAATGTGATTCAATCATCTCAATTGATGCTGTTGAGATTCTACACCCCCTGCTGGATGTGGATGTACTTGAGGCCACCGGGGAGGGCACAGAGGTGAAATGGTTGAAACCAAGGTTAATGCAACATGTGCCAGCTCTGCATGAGTGCGGGACCTCAAAAGAAAAAAAAAAAGAACCAACGACACAATATCAAACATGACTTTCATAAAATGCATCACTTCATATTTCAAGCCTGAACTCCCTGTGAAACGAGCTCAGTTGTGGCATATGTAGTGTTCACACGGCACAAACGGATCCACAGTTTTATACGCGGATGACAGAATTAAACGTGTTTCTGAAACACCGCTGGATCGGACTGTGAGGTCGGGACAACCATCATCCACAAGCAGGTGGATTCCTACATGATATGCCCTCCTTTGAAAGTACAAAACCATGGGAGAATTACTAAATTCAAGCAACAGCTCACGAGCACAGTGATGACTAATAAACAGTGCTGGGCAAGTTACTGAAAAGTAGTCATTGATTGGGGCTGGTACTTCTTTATTACATGGTGGAGCTGCTCAGAAATGGTCATTAAGTATAGTTGCAGTGATTCAAGCTACAGCAAATAAAAACTGTTTGATAGTAGTAACTAACTCTTGTGTTTTAAATGGTCTCTTTCAATTAGGATGCTTTAATAATATGCATCGAGCTGTATTATAGTAGTGTGTCACATTGGCAGTGTTAGCCAGTGTGTTGACTCAGGCTCTGCTGAAGTCACATCAGTCCACTGGAGGAAGATGCTCCACAATCTGGATGTTGAAATAAAAAGATTTACGATCTGAGGACGACAGGAGGAAGCAGGGCCTAAACAGTTTAGATACGCTCCAAACAAAAGGTGTTTTTAATGCTGCTGCTGATATTGATTCATGTGAAGGTGGAAAATCTTCCAAGACAACCGAGTAATTTCAGGATTAACAAAGGTCCTCCTCCAGGAAACAGATCGGTTGAATAGTAGTTGAGACTTGAGCACAAAAAGAGAGAGACAGCAGCTCTTACCAATCCAACAGACACAAGACAGGTATAAAGAAACCCAACGTCACCACAACAATATAAAAATTGTTCATTAGCAATTGCCAAGCGGCCAGAAAGAATTACAGGAGAAAACATCCCCAGTGATACTAAATAAGATCACCAAGTGACACACAATTACATAAAAACATATAATTATCAAATAGAGACACAAAGCTATAACAAGGCTGCATCAAATGTCCACCAGGAGACAAACACAATTATGGCCCTGACATGTACAAGTAAAAATGGCAACAGAGTTTCATAAAATGGCCCTTAAAATACAAAGAGCCACACGTGAAACAATTTCAAATAAGCAACACAGTGCGTGTCTCTTGATAAAGGTGAGAGGGTTTTTACATGTCTCTGCCCAGATTTCTGTGGTCTCATAACTGGCCAACGTACAGAAATATGAAGGAGGAGAGGGACGCTACTGGACCAGCAATTACAAATGCACTGAAAAGCGTGTTTCACCATATTTAATTTCACTTGTCAACAAAGAATCCATGAGGTTTTAAGCAACTGAAACAAACTGCAAAAATATACCTCTGACATAATCTTAGGGGCCGTCCACACCAGGAAACCAGTTAACCTAAATATGCTGTTTTTGGCCCGTCATCCACGAGGCGGCATTTTAGAAGCGTGAAAACATCTTTTTTTGAACACTGGTGTGACCAGAGTGGGGAAATTCTAAAACCCTGGCTCGTGTCGTAGACCCATAGAACTAGAGTTATACGGGTTTATAAGTAGGATTCTACTTCAAAATGTCTATGTGCTTTGTCTTCTTCTGCATTTTTGGTGTTTGGTGAGTCACAGCGCCCCTGAAGTCCTGGCATGTGTACTACATGCCCTGAAGCCTCGTGTTGAGCCGAGTTCATAGTGACGTCTGGACAGAATTATTTTTGGAGAAGGCTGGGGAGAAAAAAGATTATTATTTTTTTTTTTTTTTTTTCATCATGTGGATGTATTCTCAACCCACTCAATTAGAAGATGTATGAGGCGTGGGGAGTTCCTGCAGCTTTGTATACATTGTAAGTATGGAACGGGATGAAATGGAATCACACAAAAAGCCACAAACAAATCAATCCAGGACTCTGAGCGTCACACAGCAGCAGGTGTTTCATACTTTAGGAACACAGTGTTGAACCACATTACCCACAGTGTTTTAAACAGCACAAAAACATTTGAGTCCAAACTGCTGTTTGGTGGGTTTGAAAACTGAAGCTGGCTCTACTGCTACCAAACACCAACATGTAACAGCATCTGAAGCGAGGTGTGTTGGATTTAAAATTTGGAATCATTTCACGTTGTGTATAGACTTTCCGTAACGACTTCAAAATTAATTTCTTGAATCCATTTTGCTTGTACTGTGAATTTACCAATCAGATGTTCAATAAAATATAAATTTGAACAACAGGGATTCGGAATGGTGTGTTCTGTAGCTATTGGCTGTAACACCCTGGAGACCAACACTGGTATGAGAATTATATAATTATTAGACTATAATGGCCACTTGCAGCAGGACAACATTAGTATCTCTCCAACATGATGAAAATTCCAACAACAGATTCACAATGTCGATGTTATCAAAGAGCCAGCTCCAGGTGTTCCAAACGTCCTGGCCAATGGAGCAGACATACAGATATTAGACAGTACTACACACTCACTTCTATGTCTCTTCACATATAGTGTACATGCATGCGGCTGTGTGGACGTTGTATCTGCCCGTGTACATCAGCAGGACTCGCAGCTGTCGATGGGAAGCAAGTTATTCCGCTCTGATGTGGGAGTCGGCGCTGCGAACGTTACGGGTCAAAGTGTCGCTGTGTCAACTGTAACTAAACTCTAAAATAAACACAAAGAACGTGCTGAAAACCTCCTGGACTAAATTATCTGCTGTCAGCTTGCACTCTGTCAAAACACTGACATGCTCTTTACGATTCAAATTGCTTCATTAACCTTGCATCTCTTTTCATGCTGCTGTCACTACAGTCTGTTATCTCCTCAGGTTGCTTACGTGCTTCACATTCACTTATTGTACTTTGCTTATATTGTACTTTTTCTGCTGTGAATAATGATTGCTGCTCTTGTCAGTGCTTCACACACCTTTTATTTAGAGTTTGTTGCTGTACGGTTTTGAGGATGCCTCTCCAGCATATGTTCACCTCATCAGATTCAAATGGCATGTCATTATGTCTGCCAGGAGGAAGCTCCACTGGTGCCACTGAGGGAACACCTCCCTCTGCTGGCGACCCCACCTCTATGCACCCAGAGTGCATCACGTCCCCCCCCCCCCCCCCCCCCTTCAAACATCTGGCATTCAGAACAAGCCACTGACCCTGACCGCAAACTCAGGAATAAGCAGAGCCACTGCAGTCTATGGCTGCAGAGGAATCCGGCAGTCAGCAACATTTGAGAGCACGAGCCCGGCCCCACTGAAGATCGCATCCATGTGCTCGGTGGCTGAGCAAATGAAGTGCCTAACAAGTCTCCCACAGGACCAGGCATGGGGAACTTGTCGGGAGTTTAAAGTAAATCAAATGCAAAGGTTTTACTTAAAGGCACTTGAGTGGGTAATATATTCCTTCTCAAGTGGCTGCACCAACTTAAAAAAAAAAACAACAAAAGAAAACACAGGAAAAGCTGCGAGACTTCACTCAAAGGGAATAATGTTCCAGACAGCTTTGCTCCTGAACTCTCTGCAAATATCTCTGTGGCACATCAAGCTGCTGGTGAGAAAATCCTGCCCGTCTCTCTCGGCAGATCCTTTATTGGAAAGGTTTTGCAGTCCCTGTCTTTTAAAAGAGAATTCCATTTTTTTTTTTATTAAAACGCAAGACATCCTTCAGAAAAACTTAGTAATAAGGACCCACACAAACTCTAGGTATACTGACGCATCAAAAACAAAGAGAGGAGCCTGGCTGAGGTTTAGTCATAGCTCACATTTTGGGCATATTTTCAACACTTTTTGAGCAGATTTTTTTTTTTTTTTTTTTTTTTTTTAAGAGAGCTGCAGTGTACTGCAGTCAAAGTAAAGTAGCATAGGGATGTCCCACCTCTACTCCGCCTGCACACACCAGCTGGTAGACAATGAATGCAGCCCACACTGAAGAGTAGGTGACAGTCGTAATGGAAAGCCTTGAGCTGATCTGCGATTGTATTTGGTTTGAGACGCCTGATGGTGAGAAGCTCAGTACTGGGTAAAGTACAGCGGCACTTTACAGCAGACATGTTCTTACTGACTTGACCAGGCTGTACACGGCCTTTTGATTACCATCAACTGTGATCAGCATCCTTAAAGAGAATGACGCAGGTAGAGAAGAGAAAATGGACGTGACGTTATGAACCATCCAAACCATCAGGTAATTTTTTAATCAAAACTGCTCTGAACCAAGTCTGAATGAAAAACACTACCTGTCATCTTCTAATAAAGCAGCGTTTCACGTTTTGCTATATAGCACATTTACCCTTAATTCATCCATATTTCTTTTTTCCCCACAATCCATCGTGCCAGTATGGAGAGCAGAGAAACCCAGACATCCCTGAACGCTGCAACTTCCTCGAGCCCCTCTGGGAGAGCTGAAGACACTCCTGGACCACCCAAGAGATGTAATCTCCCCTGAAAGTCCCTGGCTGACCCCAGTGCCTGCTCCCAGTTGGACGTGACTTGTAGACCCTCCACCAGAGAGGCGACCCTGCCCCAAGTGGAATAGTTAACATGGTACCGTGCTCTTCAGAGCTACGCTATAGGGAGCAATATGCTAATGGTCGTGGAGAGGTCCAGAGTCATAACACACACAAAGAAGACCCAAGGAAATAGAAAAGACAGAGAAACAAACACATAACTTCCCTGGGGACCAGTGGGACCTGAGCTAAGTTTGAGTTTGATGTTTGCTGGGTAGAAAACGTGAGCCGGTTGGGCTCAGCCCAAACAAGCTACAAGGGAGTCAGAGCATCGTGCTCCCTTACAAGAAAAACTCTTCAATAATGCTGTTCTATATCGTTTATTGTTTTTAAGCATTTAACTTATTCCCTTTGCTCTTATTATATATCTGTCATGTTCCTGTATATGTTAAACATCTTCAATTGCCTTGTTTCTGAAATCTGCGAAACAAACATAGTTGCATTGCCTTGCCCCAGTTTGAAGATTTTTAGCTTGGGCAGTCTGCTTCTCCTCACACAGTACATTTACTCACTTCCACGGCTGAAACACATATCCTGCAGTAGGCTATACGTTGCAATCTCACAGGCCAAAAGCACGAACAGATGTTCTGCTCCATGTGGGAAAATTTCGAAGGAGCACCACTGAGCTGTGGCAGCTTTGTTAGAAAGGCTAATATTTCCAACTTCCAGCATGTATCCTTAATCTCTGATAACATATCAGGGTCATTTTTATGGGTCAAAGCAGTAAAAACATGGCATATATGCGTTTAAACCTAAAGATGCTCTAAGAACTGTAATTCCTGCTGGTCTTGTTGGGATTTTGCACATCTCCCAAAGTGAATTAAAAAAAAAAGTGAACTTAAACCGAAGCCTTTCAGCTGCTGAGATTTGTTCATGAGCATATCATTTGACTGCTTTAACAGCAGGCAGCGGCTTTGAACTTGTCTTATATCAACATGCACACCCGCTGCAATCGTCTGATAACCCCCCGCTGCTATTATTCTTATTTATGGTAAAGTCTCCAGAGAATTCACCTCGGCTGCCTGTTTGCCGAGCGCTCCATCGGAACGTCTTCGTGCCCAGAGTCACTTTGGGCGCTTCGGAAAACAATGACTCATCTCAGATTTGCGCTGATCAATCCCCACTTCGGCGGCGAAGCAGAGCTCGACGGCCCCACAGCCACGGCAGAGGCTTGAAACGTACCGTGGAGAAGTGCGCTCCCTCCGTTGGGCCATCGTCCTCCGCCTCCACCGCATCACTCACAGCGTTCCCACACGTGATGACATCCACCTCTGGAGAAATGCACACAGCGTAATGCAATCAGACAAATCTTCCAAAAACAGGAATCAATAACAAGTGTTGGGAGCAAAAGGTAATGAGACTTGTCTGGCTTCAGTGCTGATAAACTGATGAGTTATTGGCCACGTACAAAAAGCTCTGTACCTCCGTTTATTTATTATTCAAACTTCCCTGAAAGGCAAATTTCCCACAGGAACAATTACTATTTGAATGTCAAAGAATTAATCACGCCTCAATAGAAACGGTACAGTTTTTTTTCAGGACCACAGGATCACGAGACGGATTAAAAGAATCTATCTCGGCGTCATTATGTAAGCCAACATGACGTGATGAATGTTGGGGAGAAAGCGGCCGACGATGTGTGGTTCTTAAGCATCCACTGCTGTCAGAGTGGATTTTCATATACGGAAACAACAGAAAGCTTGTCCTTCCTTGCCTGTGATGTTACCTGATGCAAGGCTGCCGGCGTGTTGTAAATACACCCACAGATTCATAATGACACCCCGCTCCCGCAGCGTGACGCACAACGCTCACCTTGCCCTTGACCTCTCTTTATTGGACTTGGGGTCCAGCACAATTATTCGTGATGAGTGAAAATTGCTCACAGAGAGGAGCTGGAAGTTCACTGGAAAAGACTGGCGATTGTGCAGTTCTCACTTCCTCCCTGGCGCTCGCTGAGGCTGGCTCGCGTGTGTTTTGTTTAACTGAACTCAGCCTCCTCCGAGCTGCTGTGTCTGCGACTGGCTCACATGTGTTGGGAATGTGACCGTGTCTGCTGACATACACTGCAGCCAGAACACTGTGACCAGAGCGAAAGAGGTGGAGTTATTTCTCGGGGCATTAAAAGAGAAGGAGGATAACTCTCCGCATCGGTTATGTCTGTTCAAAATTTGGACAGAGTGGTACTAATGTTAAACTCATTAGCTGAGCCGTCCGGACTATTTGGGTCAGTCTGAAGCTGCAGACAGCTCGCGGTTCAAAGATCGTAGTGCAACACAAGCACTGTACATACAGGCTAATGTTCATGTAACTTCCAATGAGAGAACGTTCACAGGATGGCTGAGGCCCCATTTAAAGTGCATTGTTTTTGTTTCAGGAAAGTTTCGTGTTTACACAGCAATGTTTGGAAAACGATGTCTGTTTACAGCTGGACAGAGGACGAACGGACAACAAGACAAAGTGGCAACAAGCTCATTCACATGCATGCTTGTATACTGAGGCACCGTTGACACAACGATCGACTACAAACAGCATTGTTTTTGCATTTTTGTCTCACAAAATGTTTTACATTCAGACAGCAGCATTTTTTTTAAAACAATCACGCTCCACACAGAAACATTGAACAATGTGAAAACACTGTCGTCTTTATGTCAGGTCACTATTCTGCCTGTTTACTTATGTAATAGAGACAGCCATGTATGCACACAGGCAACAGCATAATGTAAACATTCAAGCTCCTTTTAACTGCCGCTTTGTTGTTTAGAACAACTCAGTATCAGCGGTATGCAGGAAATGTGTCTCTGCATGTGAGCCAGATGATGGTGTCACAAAATTATTGGAAATGCACAGGCATTACTCTGGTATTTGACGGTATTGTTGTTGACATGCTGGCACATGTGACTGTGACACGTGCTCTTAAAAAGTGTTATTGTCTGTGATTCCAGACATTATTGTGTAAACTTATAGCCAGAACGCAACAAAAGCTTCATGTTTTCATTTATGAAGGTTGTGCAAACAAGGCAATTTTGTATAGTGGTAAATGATTACCCGGATGTTACTGTAATACATTGTTCCAAACACTGTGTGACTAACTCAGAACATGAATAGAAAGGGAATCATTTAAAATTGTGATCATGGCCTAAGGTAATGAAGATGTGAAAAAGCTCAGTTGGTTACAGTTGCATAATAGGTCATAATGTATTCAAGCATCCCTTCATGAACTGCTGTGGTCAGAAGAGTGAGCTGAAGTTAATTAGCGCATTTCCCCATAACCACAAGTGTATTTTAAATTGACCTCCTGCCGGGCCCGAGCACCGGAGAGCTTTTTGAATATCTTCCCAATTATCAATCAGAATGGAGTGAGACCGATGACAGTACAGAGCTGCTCCCTCAAGGCGACGCCATCAAGGTGGAACCGCCTATTGTCAACAGCAGCTTTAAGCCGTCTGTCTTCCTCCTGCACTCTCAAATCCATTTATGTCTGAAAACAAGGACACTTCACTGTTTTCTATGATGGACAAAAACATGGTTTTCAGTTATATGTTAACAAAAAGAAATCAGCTTTTCATTTCTGTCAAATGGACGTTCGAGCAGAGGTGTCACATTTTATTTCAGGGGCCACGTACGGCACAATTTGGGACCGGATCACAACAATAGTGCCATAATAGCCTTTAAATATAAACTTACAGTTTAAATTTAAAGTTAAACTTAAAGTTTTTTTTCTGTTCTGTGGCATAGAGTTTGTTTGAAGAATTGATTTTTATTTTTTTTCATAAAACCTAACAAGCACCAAGAAACATGACTATTACAAAATTCTATTGAAACTTTCTGGTGCAAAATACAGTGAAATGTCAAAAAAAAAAAAAAATAAAAACTTCCACAATAGCTTATAAACTTACCCATGACAGTCTGGCTTTGAGGCTGGTTTGGAGTCCCGTGGCCCGTTTTGGCCAACGGGCCTTATGTTTGACACTGTCATGTTTTAGAGGGTTAGTTAAAGGGTTATTTAGATGGATTTTCCACAACTGTGGTGCTACTTACAGCCAGTTAATTCAGAAACATCCATAAATGCCATTTATTATTACCATGATCATGTGAGTACTGAACTGTGGATCGGTCTTTGATACATTTTGTGCGCCAGAAGCTAATGAGCTTGTTATGACTTTCCCAACAAAACCATCTGCTGCTCCTCGATGGAGTGAGAAGGGCATGCACGACATGCTTCTAGATCCAACCAGAATGTGTTCTCCGCAAATTCAAATAAAACATTTTAATGCGTTCGTGTAGGCCCTGGCTATTGTTTCTTTTAAAGGGAAATCCCAGAATTTTACTTAAAGTTGTAAAAGTTAAGACAACTATAAGTGAAATGGTAAATGGTCAATAAAGGGACAAATAGACCCATAAAGCCTGGAGACCCAAGCACAACAACTCTATACAACACCAAAACATCACACCATGATGTCCTATAAAAGCAAAAAAGCACAATTATAAACAGCAATTCACTTTGAGAGGCTTTCGTTATTAATCTCCACAGAAAGGCTGAATTGGACCATGAATAAGACTCTCAACACTTCAAAACAACGTGGAGAAGATGAAGTATGACCTACCTTGTATTGTGCTGCTGCAGCTCTCCAGCACTCCGTCCACCACGTCACAAGTCTTTGGGTCTTTATTCGTCGGGTCCTCGACATGAGGTTCAGTGGATGGTTCAGCGTCGGAAGAAATTAGATTAGCGCTCATTAAACTTAGATCAGAAACTGGCTTCTCATCCGGTGTCATATCGGAATCATCCTGTTTGAGTTCCTGTAGCTCATAATGCACATTCCCAGACTCCTCTGCTGCCACCACCTCAGATTTATCACTGGCCTCTATGAGCTGGACCTCTTCCTCCTCCACACTGATGGCTTTGATCTCCTCTGGCGCTGAAGGCTCAATCGCGACACCAAGGTCTGAGTGGTTGGACTCCAAAGTTTCACTTTCTTTAATCCCAGTGTCTTCACTCTCTGACACTGCTGGCTCTAACGACACGTCCTCTTCAGAGGGTTCTGGGATGAGATTCTCTATCCCCTCGGTACTCAAAGCCTTCATTGTCTGGAGGGAGTCTGGCTCAGTGCCATTCTGGTTACACCGAATGGCTGCACCGTCGGTGCCAGGCTCCAAGGGGAGCTCTCCATCCACACCGAGTGAATTGTCGTCACTTTCATTGGGTTTTGAATTGGACAATTCTACCGTGTGGGTCTGAAGAGAGTCATTGTCCTCCATTGGGCCATCCTCCTGAGTAGGGTGGTATATTTCTGTTGTAGAGCTTCCAACCGATCTGAAACTTTCATCTTCATCACTGGAGGCGCCATGGGTCACACCAGAATCCTGCTCTGCGGTTGTTTTAGTGAGCATCTTTTCACAGTTTAAGGGCTCACTCTCTGTATCCGGCAGGAAATCCCCAGAAGTTCGGCAATCGGCTGTATTGTCGGATTCATTTACTGGCAAATCCGTAGTTGTGTATCCAGAGGTCTCGGCTGTGTCTTCACCGTCCCGCTCTTCACTACTCGCTGCTCCAGAACAATTCCCAGAATGACAAGTAGTTTGCGGAGCCAAGCCCCTCTGCTGCTCCGTAGTGTAATCCTGACCAGCTGTTTCCTGGTTTTGTTCTGGGCTGTTTATGTCTGGTGGAGGTTCCCCCTCATGGAGGCCTTCTATCAGGAGAGGTGGAACAGCAGAGTCAGTCTCCTTCATTACATCACCCGAGTCTATCAGCGATGGGTTGGGGAGGTCTCCTGGGGTTGATGCAGACTCTGTTAACTCTTTACTTCCTACGTTCTCTTGCTCTACAGAGAGTCCCTCACAGGGTTCCTGGCTAAAAGTTTCTTTCTCAACATTGTTGTCTTTCTCCTTCACTTCCGAATCGGAGCAGTCTGAAGCATCGGAGCAGTCTGACGACGGCGACTGGCCCATGACTGGGACTTTAGTCTCTTCACTGGTTGTTATTAGCTCTGCTGTTTCTGAGTTGGTCTCCACCTCCTCCTCCTCCTCCTCTGCCGCCTTCTCCTCCTCTTCCCTCCTCTTGGCTGCGCTGTCCTCTGTTTCCTGCTCCGTGCGGTCCTCTCCCTTCTCGGCCTCCTGTGCTTCCCGGATCACAGTCTCTTCTCTATCAGTTTCCTCTGCCTGTTTACCGCAGTCTGTTGGTGGGAGGATTCCCACAGTGAGGCTTTCCCCTTTACTCTCACTCTGTGCTGCTTCACTGCTGTCACACAAACTCAAACTCTGGGTGGAAACAACAGGCTGTTCTCCTCCTCCTCCCTCCTCCTCCTCCTCCTTCTCCTCCTCCTCTGTTTGGCAGTGTTCTCCCCCGGCTTTTGAACTGAGACACACCCAGTCCTCTGGGGAGCCCAGGCCATGCTCCTCGGGGGTTACTTCTGATGTCGAAAGGCTCTCAGGCAAGGTCCGGTCTTTCTCTGCAGTCCAAGTCTCACCATCTTTACAGCTTATAGCACTGTCGCTTCTCAGTGGGGGGGTTTCCACTCCTGTCCCTTCAGTTGCTGTCGCAAGGCACTCTGGCTGCTGGGATGGCCCCAGACAGGTGAAACTCTCCTCTATACTTTCACAACAATCAGCAGCAGCGTGCAGAGCCTCAAACTGCAGCTCCAAGACAGAAACTCCCTGAATACAAAAAAAAAAAAAAAAGAGAGGGTAAACGTTAGCTTTCTCTTGGGGGAAACCGACTGTGCTGTTCTCGAATTCTTATCAAGAGCCGACTGTATGATTGCATAAGGTGTTCCACTTGTTATACAAACTAAGTTTGAAGGTTAAAAAAAAAAAAAGGAGGGCAGTGCAAAGACAAACAATCCAACAACGTGCAGCAGCAGTAGCAAAACTCCTGAATGAAGCCGGTATGAGTAAGCGTGCTTTAAAATGGCAAAACGGCATGAGTCACCTTGGTATGGAGATGGCATATCAAGTGCAGCAGCTGGTCCACGCTCTCCTGGAGGGTCGGCGTGTCGCGGGTGGGGTGAACACCGAGGGTCAGAGTGTGCGTGTTCAGTATTGGTAGGTGGCAACACACCCGGGCATCTGCAGAAGCCAGCTGGACGGTGTCTCTGTCCTTCTCTGGGTCGGTCTCGGCCCTGCAAGTGAAATCAACAGATTACTCTGAGGGGTCTGTGGGTCTCCGGTTTTGCTTTTCAAGCACTTTAGCAAGTAAGTTCCTGTTTAAGTCTTCAATAGCTTGCAACGTTCAAAAAGGTTCCAGCAGTAGTGGCCAATCCAACAAGAATGAGACTTGCCCTCAAAGTGGTAAAAAAACACACACACAAAAAAAAAAAGACCCTACAACGCTGAACTTAGAGACCATTCTTACCTGCTAATCTTTCCAAGAAAACCTCTCTCCCTGCATTTGCTTTAAGTGTTGAAGGTAAACTATGTGCGGGGATTTTTTTTTTTTCGCCGCATGAAGATAGTGCTTTAAGGAGGAAGACACCTCCCAGCCAGGCTGATCTGTTTGCGTAATCCTGGGTGGATTGCTTTAGCTTGGAGGTCTGAAAAGCTGAGGTCACCAGGCAGACAGCAAGTGACTTCACTTTTCATGAGGGAAATGCAATTACCAACACATAAAGAGCGAGCGAGGGAGAGCTGGAGGTCGTAAAGTAACTTCAGCGTGAGCCGGGCAACCAGAAAGCTCGCTAAGTAGTAGTTGTCTTTCAGCTCATGGCATCTTCATTTCCTAACTAAGTGACAACTATTCAGCGGCAAATAAGTGTGGCGCTAAAATGTATCAAAAAGGGTCTATTTCTACATTAAGCTGCGTCTCAGACCATTTGCTGAAAAACTTTGCTCTATTATCCTCTGTTGATCGTCGTTTTAGCACCAGGGACTGAAAGAATTTGACCTCAACCCTCATTCGGAGAGAATGTATTATTAGGGATAATACCTGGCAGCTCCAAGAAAACATATAGAGATGCCCTTGTCAATGAAGAGGATTCGATTTATAATCTTTATTTATCTGAATATCTATTCCCTGTGATGGACTTGCTTGATAGGATTGGCTCCCAGCTGCTATCACTTGGACAAAGGAGCCTATACTTGTATTTTGCCACCAGTCTCAAGAGTTTGGACTCCTGCTTCGTTTGCTTGTATGCGCAGATAAAAAAAAATTAAAAAAAATCTAACAGTAATTTGTGATAAGAAAGATGCCACACTGAGCAAAGCAGTTCATAAAGTAATTCAGAGAGCAATTAAACTCGTTTTGGGATGCTTTGAATGACCATCGTAAAGTGTATATGACGGCAGATAAAAATCCAGCCAAACCCGCAGTGTGTTTGGATTAGAGGTGTGTGATGTCGCTATGACAACAAGCCGGTGGACACAAACTCCGGGTCTTTGTGTCGCAAAATAGTTCCCGATTACTCCAGATTCCCTTTCAACAAATACTCTCCGCCCACAAGTTTTCAAGCACCAGACTGCAGCTGAAAGTGCAGAGCTGGCCCGCAGTGTGACTTGCTGGGGATATTCTCTGAATTCTTCTATTGTTCTGCGAGGACAACAGACAAACAACATTGCTGTAGAAGGAGGAGGAAACACGCCATCTGCCCTCTGATATATTGACATGGGAGTGTTTGTTCAGAGAGGAGGGCGATGTTCACTCCAGCCGGGAACTTACATCACTGTCACATTTTGTGAGGACAGCATGAAACCACTTTTGTAGGAAGCTCCCCCCCCCCCTTTCTTTCTCTCACTGTCACCAAGATATAAAATTCTCAATTGTTTAGTACAGTTAAAAAAAAGTTAAGATGTCTAAATGTTAACATGCAACATGTACTGTATGTAACTGAGAAAGTTCATAATGTTTCACTGGACTATCAGACAGTATGATGCATTATAAAGAAGTGAAGAACCGCGATAGAAATGAAATTTAATTGACTTGAATGTTGTCATTGTGCACGCTTGAGTTTTTCACCAGGTCCTCCAAATTCCTCCCACAGTCCGAAAACATGTTTTTCAGGTCGACCGGTGACTAAAAGTGCTTGTGCGTGTGATTGAGAGTGTGTGTGTGATAGTATCTATTTGTTTTGTGATCTGCATAATGTAATGTGTAAACTGCCTCTGCCCTCTGTTGGCTGGGACACTTAAGTTGGATAAAGCCATGAAGAAGCTCAATGGATAAAAGTTTATGTACAATCACTCAAAAAAAAAAAAAAAAATCCTACTTTGAGTGTCTTGGTTGAACATGTCACAGTGTACATGTGAGCAGAATTGTCTTTGAGTTTGTTGTATTTTCTTGGTTAATTAAAACCAATAAACCATAAAAAAAAAAAAACAGTGAAAAACAATCCATCCTAATATTTGCAAGAAAATCCTCATTTTGAGTTAAACTTTAATATTGACATATTTACATTGCATGATAATGGTTAAATGTCGTTTCTTTTGGATCACACAGAACCCACTGTGGCGAGAGTGCTGACCACTACACCATCAGTGGAATGAAATGAAGATAATCACTAATGTATATGCAAGAGGAAATGTCAGTTCACAACAGCATTTTTTGTTAAGGTTTCCTATGAATATCAAAACCTTTTTTATTTAAATTCTTACACGTCCTGCTTGATCGGCTCAATCAGTGACTCCTTCCATCTGGCAAATGTTTGATTTTTTTCTTTCTCCAAAAGAGGATGCTTGTTTTCCTTTTTGCCACTAAACTAGAAAGCAAAAACGTCTAAAACACCAGGAAACTGAAATGGCACAATGGCCCTCGTGCAGCACTCAGTACCACATCAAAAAGGCATCTGTGAAACATTTGTGGTGCTGGAGATGTCGTGTCAGCAGGAGGACACGCGAGAAACTGAAGGGCTTGAATTTATCTGTGCAATCTGGGGAAAAAAAGGACCTTCTTCATGGGAAACTTAAGCAAAACGCTCAAGTTGTACAATGCAATACCATACAGTTAATTTTAAATCAGATGACTGATATATTTGCCAACTCACATGTGATTAATAATGCAACGCATTTAATTTGATCATGTGATGGTCCCAAAATTAAAACTCGAGCTTTCTTGTGACAGAAGAACAGTTATAGGACTAGAACACTGGAAATAAATCGAAGAGAAAACATTTTCTTCTAAATCTCTTCCTGCGAGCATGATTCTTCATTTTCCATAGTTTGGGTTTGGTTTCCCTCTTTCCAATAAGTGACCAACCACACAGTTGAACAGCAAAACAAATTAGTTAAGCTTTATGGCACTGGTTAGATTTGTGAGCATCATTAATCTATAATTAGCCCTTTTTAATGAGAATGCCATTTTATGAATGAAAAATGTTGATGCTTCACTTATTCAATAGTTGAGGTATCAGGACGTTTCAAAGTTGGACACTTTTCCTTGTAATTCTCAGTCAGGAGGTAAAAAGGTAAATGAGTCTTACCTTCACAGCTCTTCTACAGATAAACAGAAATAAGTATTGTTTTGCCACTTCGGTGTATGCATTTGCTTGATTTTTCAGTTTTATTTACAATTTAGAGGCGAATAAGGAGATTTTCAAAAAAGTCAGACGTTAATTTGAGGTGTCTAGAGCATTAACTTGCAGGAAGCTAAAACTACATTGACTAACATTTCTCATCTCTTTCAGACTAATTATGACTGCCGCCACTCGCTCACTCTATACAAGTGTCAATTCAATTTCGAGTGGGCTGGACCAGTAAAACAGTGGCATACTAACATTTAAATTTTAACTTTTAAGTTTTCCTTGCTTTGGCAAGGAAGTTTTAAAAAAAAGTTTATGTTTTTGCAAAATGTTTCACTATAATACCAAAAATGCCAACGATTTGGCTTTATGTTTGACAGCCCTGCTTGAAAATGTAAAAACTTAATACCTGACAGTGTTGACTTGAGTGAGTGAAAATTTTAATTAGAAGCAGCTCGATATATTCATGCAATTGTCATGATTAACTTGCAAACCAACTATGGAAATCCTAGCACAAATTCAGCTTTAACTGATTTTGAATGCAACAACCTGGAGCTTAAAAATGTGCAAAACATGCCACATGTATTACAAAAATGTTAATATTTCAGTTGTTAATAAAATTGTAATTTAATAGCATAATAGCAAATGAAGGCCATTAAAAGGAACTAACAAACTAAATAACGTGTCATCTGACCAACAATACAGCAGCTGATGGCATTTTAAAATAAAGAAGTGTAACGAAATGTAAAAATACCAAATATTAAACGAACGACAAGAAAAACCTTCTCTGACAGAACAACTACTTACTCATCGAGCGCTTCACGGAGGTCTTCGTTTCCCCGTGACTCCGCGATGGTAAACGGGGTGTCGCCTTGCCGGTTGGCCAATCGCAGGGCTTCCCTGGCTCCGGGCTGGCGCAGCAGGAAGCGCGTGACCCGAACGAGACCTCGGCGTGCCGAGAAATGCAGCAGAGTCTCTTGTGGATTCAGGTCTGAGGAAGAGACGGAAGACCATCAATGACCGGTCCAGGAAGAGACGAGAGGAGTAAGACGCACACGCGCGCCTCCACTTTCTACAGCGTCGCCTAATTTAAACCGATACAAGGTCCAGAGGGACGCAGTAAACAACAGACTGTCACACAGTCACAGGCTGATGAAACCTGCACTCCTCCCTGTCCAGCTCTTCGCACCAGGGCAGGTATCAATCAGGCAAAACTGACCGCCAGTGGACATTAACACAGAGTTCAACGATATGCTGCTTCCTCGGAATGTAGGGGGGGGGGGGGGGGGAAACACCCGGCCAGCATCTGGAACTACGTTAAAACAACAAATAAACAAAAGCTCCAGAAAAGCTGCAATGTTGTGAAAAGTGCATGCAAAAAGGGAACAGACTGTATTAATATTATAAAAACATGAAAAAAATATATTAATTGCGAAAGTTTTCAATTTCCGCATCTTCAAAACAGAGTTTAAAAAAGTAGCAAGATAGTCTTGTGCTAAAAAAAAACCCACCAAGGAGAATGTCTCAGAGGTACCGAGCTTCGCTGTCAACAGTTCAGTCACCAGACTGACAGGCGGAGATGAGAGGGGAAACTCTTTTAAAAGACTGAAAGCACATTGTGCACAAACTTAAGAATAATGCTTCTAATAATAATGCTCCACAAAAGTATGAAAAAGTCTGATTTCAGGAGAAAATCATTTTAAGATTCAAGGCAATCGAGTTAAATCTCCGAAAATAGCCAGAAATTACACACTCGCCATAGAAGGAAGATCATTGATGAGGGTCCATTGTCTATGAAAACACTTCATGAATGCAAGCCTGGACTCGCCCATGCAAAGAAGAGAGGAAGTATAAAGCAAGGATCAGATATGACGTGGTTTGAGACCGGCTGGGATTCAGTAGAAAAGTGTTATGTGAGTGAATAAATCTAAATTTGAAGTTCTTTTGAAAAACATAATGGGTGCAGAAGACCAGGCAGTTAGTCATGAGTGCACAGTTCAAAAGCCAAAAGTATATATTTTTTTAATATGGAATAATATGCACAGGCTACAGAGCAATGTTTGTATGAGAAAGTTCACTTTGTTTTTTATTTTGCTCCAATGCCAAAACCACTTTATAAACAAATTCCAACAGCCAATCTGACCAGTGTGAAGTCCAAGAAACACTATTAAAGCAAAAATATACAACATATATATATATATATATAAATATATAAAAAATATATAATAATAATAATATAGTATATATATATATATATATAATATATATATAAATATATATAAATATATATTAAAAAGAATTATAATTTAAGCCACCTCATTTTACACCGTTAGTCGCATTCAACGCTTCCCTCCTACATCGATGGTGATTTCTGCCATGTTGGGTAAACATGAGAGCAACTTGCGTTTCTTACCCAATGACCCTTTGACATGGGGACGGCGTAAAATTAGCACTTGGACCACAAACACTGGGATTGGAGGAAAGACTTGTGACACGGAGTAATTGCAGCTTCTTTGCTAAGAGAGGAATTACAATCACTTCTGTTGAAATGACTCTCGATTGAATGGAGGCTTTTGTTTTTTGTTTACTGCTTACAAAATGTCCCAACTTTTTTGGCGCTTTGGGTAGAAATGCACTCCGAGCAGATTTACATCACAAGCACACCAGGGTCTCATTTGTACGTCCATTATTGGTGCGGTAAATCAGCAGAACTCCTACCAACACCTTCAAACGCTGGAGCCCGGAAATGATGCATCAGTGCAAAGGCAATAATGTAGATTCATGGGGACACCGACACACACCGACACACACACCGACACAGCAACACACACCTCTCTGTACAAGTAACATGTTGCCAGTGAGGCTACTACCAAAGCGTCCAAGCTGGAAGACACTTGGTCATCAGAGCAATCTTCCCATCTCCGGCTGTATAAGTGCTATTTAAATCTCTCTGCGAAAACATTTTGTGGGTTTACTGGGGATGGCCAAACTTTCCTGTTATTATTAATCTGTTTTACTGCCCAACCGCTGGCAAATTTATAGTCAATATGAAAGGGCATGCTGACATAAGGATGCCCTTGTTTAAATGAGTGGGAAATGGAGTCCCGGAGCGCCAGGAATGATGAATTTGCAATGAAAAACGGGACGCACGGACCACTGGAGAGAAATAAAACCCACCATAAGTCAAAAAAGTTGACAAATTAAAACACTCGACAACATGCGAGCGCCCAGATGTCTTGCAACGCCGAGTCAGTAAGCTGCGCGAAGAATGCAAATGTTTATCAAGGAGCAAGAAACTTAAGGGAGAGGAAGATAACAGATCTGCAGCACGGCTCATCGCAGACTTCTCCGACAGACTCCCTTCACAGGTGTGTATTAGAAAGACTTTGAGTTTTCCGCGTTGGTTTGCATCCATCTTCACTTGTGAGGGCGAAGCTTCTCTTTGTGGCTCTTATAGGAGCAAAATGACTTTGTTCAAATACATCTGGATGCCGATAGATTTATGTGCATAATGATATTTGTTCATCTGTAGCAACTGTTTCATTTCAGTGTTGAGCAGAGGTTTCTAACCCAAGGCTCTGGAGTCACACCAGGCTCTTTCGCCCCTCTTGTAGTGGCTTCATGATGCTTTCACAAAATATGATGTGCATAAACATTTTTTATCCAATTTTAATCTTGTTTGCATACCAGACTCATTTTCAAAAGCAGTTTTTGTGTCTTAGCGAGAATAAACTGGGGAAATGGTTAAAGCTCATGGAAAAAAAGCTTAAATAAATAAATAATAACGAAGCAGTGGTGGTGAGAAACGGCTAAAATGTAAACATGGCGAAAACAGAAAAAACTGCTAAAACTGTGAGAACATTAAAAAAAAAAGACTGAAAAACTTGATTTAGCAGGTATAATAGGCAAATCAACTTCAAACAAGGCTGCTAAAACTGCTGAAACAGCTGTAATTGCATATTATATATAATTTCTTGGTATGAAAAGTGGCAAAAACTACTGTTTTGTTCTTAAAGGTTGCAGACCCAGGGTCTAGACTAACTGGATGACTGATGTTGTGTGTTTTATTACAGAGGACTAATACAGTCCTACTCAAGGTTATGAATGCTCCACAGCTTAAGAGACACCGTGCAGACAAAAAGCTGAGCAAAAGCAAGACAATGTCACTTGTAAAGCGAAGAGGCCCACTTACAGGCCCGAGCACGTCCAAATCTGTGCATGGAGAAATGCAAGCCTGCACGAACAAACATCCTTTACATGCATAGGATTGCCAATGTGCATCCAGACAGACAATTCTGCACAAATCTTTTTTTTCATTCCTACAAGAGCCCTATAATTCTCTTCCTGAGGAACACACACACAAAAGGAAAAATCAGCTCAGATCTGGAACCTCCTCTGAAGTCTGGTAATCTGCCTTTGAACCGTTAGAAAAGGGTGAAAACAACAAATAAACTGAAAAGAGCAGCAGGGAGAAAAAAAAAAAGTGAAAGGGGCAGAGAACACATTTTCCTTTCTGTTCCCAACCCCACAATAATCATTAGGCAACATTCACAATGCTGACTGTGTGTGCTGATGAGAGGTTTCAGTCCGTTTACTGTGGGCCGGTCTGAACCGGCCTGCCCTGATGAACCTCCAGCTAATTGGTCGCATTTAATGCTCCACTTGGCCGAGCTGGGCCGAGAGACTGGAATGCGAGGCGCCAAAACGGCAACTGAATTTATTTATTTTTTTTTTATAAATAAATAAATAAAGTTCCGTACTGGAGTTTGTTCCTAGCTTTTGAAAAAAAAAAAAAACAGCTGCCATAACGGCCATGTCATTGTGACACAATGAATCAGCTGAGACGTACATGCAGGCGGAGCAGGAGGAAACTCCAACACGCCGTTTGGGAAGCATCGTGGCAACTATGGAAGGGTCAAGTGATTTTATAACTCCCCATCCAGACAAATGATTTGACCTCATTCTTTGTCAGGAGGAGCGGAGCACATAATTAATATTCATTAAATAAAAAAACAAAACAATAATACACTGTCTGATTACACTATCAGAGCAGTTCAACTGGAAAGAAGCAGCAGCAGCAATAATTAAAAAGTATCCAGTGCAAAAGCAGGAGGCTGATGGATGGTACAACTCTGTTGGGTTTTTGTTTTTTTACTTTAATTGTTCTGAACGTCCGACTTGATGGCAGAGATTGAAAGAGAAAGAGTGGGCAACGTTTGTAGTTTTTTTTTCGATCATGCTGGAGTTAATGGAGCTACTGTGGGAAGATCTATACCTGCAATTTGTCCTGCCACCTTCACCATACACTCAGGTGTTTTATCTCCACAGCTTTGCAGCTGCTTTTACCGGATGGTGACACAGTTTGTTGGGATGAGCTCAAATGTACAGTAAAAGTCAAGGAGCAGCTTGTGGAGGGGGTATTCTGAGAAAAAGGTGTCGGCATTGACGCACGGGAACTTCAGGGGTTATATCCTGAGTGATGATGGACGTGCTGAAGTCAAGGATCAGGTTTGTCCATTTTGTTTTATTGAGGAAAGGCCACCACTGCACCTCCCGACTGCTCTCTGGCAGATCAGCTCCACGATTTTGGTGTCGTCCATTATTCAAGAAATCTTACAAACTTTGACAAATATGACGGTGACAGGCGCTACAAAATATGATGAACGCTACAAAGCCGCGAGAATCTCAATGTCTTCCTGTACATATTTAATGTAAGCTGCCAGTACCGTCAAGTTGATGAATAAATGAAGCTAACCCGAATCAGAAAGATCTTCACTGTATGCTCAGCATACGGGGCATTTGTTTTGTGATTTGGGGATAAGAGAGATGCACATTAATAATGGAATAACCGAGAATTGAGCTGAAAGTTAAGAGACATTGTATTGGATTTCACCTCGTCTCTGCGAGGCATCGTTTGGACGTCGTTTCCTGCATGATCTTTATTGCCGGGGTGTGTCGTCGTGGGAGCTGCCTGCAATCACGCTTCAATTCCTGTCGCTGTCAGATTATCTCAGGTCATATTTGATCACAACAAATCCATCTTAAATGCATCGGACAAAAGCCATTTACACGTTTTTGCTCATGTTTCATCTGTGAAACTCCAAAGTTGCATAACGTGCAGCTGCCTTCAAATACAGTTCAAAGAGGAGCAAATACAGCCTGCATTTGAAGGCTGTTATATGTTCACAGCCTTCGTATACAACAAACATTCACTTTTCATTTGGCATCATATATTCCTAAGCTACGATTTTGCTTTGAACAGTTTTTCACAGTGAACATTGAAATGTTTTGCTTTATTTTGTATAATTGAACCAGCAAATGTCCAGGTCAATAGTGAGAGTACTGAACCTGAGCAGAGGAGGCTACAACACACTGAGAGGAGCCGGTTGAGGTGGATCATCTGATCGAGATGCACCCCAGGTCACCTCCCTCGAGCGGTTTACCAGGTGCGTCTGATTGCGAGGCGGCTCCAAGGTCGGCCCGGGACTCGCTGGAGAGAATAAATCTCTGATTTGGTCTGGGAGCACCTCGGGGTCCCTCAAGGGGAGCTGGAGGAAGGTGCAGGGGACGGAGACGTATGGCTTCCATTGCTCTCTATACTGCCACCATGACCCCTCAGGACGAAGACGGACGGATGGATGGATGGATGGATGGATGGATGTGCACCCAGTGCTGCTAATGTGCTAATAAACTATAACTGATAAGTGCAACTTTTTTTAAAAACTTGGTAACTATAATCACTCACTAATTCTTAATACAATAGTGAACATTATAGTGACCTTCATCCATTCAGGTCTTATTGGAGCCTACGTTACTATTAGTCCCAAATCTACAAGGGTTTCAACTGAAACACAGAGCTGAAAAAAAAAAAAAAAGATAAAAGGAATTGGACCAAAGTTACAACTCACAAAGACCTTTGACTTTCCCATCAAAATGTAACGCGTCGCCCTTGAATCTGTTTTGCAGGTGACATTTTCTGAAGTCGCTTCTGAGAAAGAAAAAGATGGAAAGGAAAAGCTAAAATAACTGGTGGTCTACAGCTGGCAGACGTGCTGAGGGACAGTCTCTCAGAAAGAGTTTTACATTGACCTACATATGTCACAACAGTCTCCCATACGGCGGAGCAATCTGTGAGCATCTTATCTTCTCCACCTCTACAAATCGCATCAGGTCACTTTCAGAGGATTTGATGATTTCAAATGTAATAGCGTTCTTGTAGCGGCGTGTCAGGTGGGAATTGTTAACCATTTCCAACGCCGCGCGCAATTTTTCCAGGTGAAGTGAATTTCCCCGACAACAATAAATGGCCGGCCGCGGCGAGAGCGGCGTGAAGGATGACTGAGATAAACCGCCGTCACCTCCACCTACGGCCCGCCGCCATCCATCATCTGACAGATCTGATAAATGGAGGGCAGAGTTGCACTCTTCTCCCCTCGCTGCAGTTCGCCGCGGCTGAACGTCTTGTACTGAAGCGGTGACATATTGTGAAGCGCAGCCTATTAGAGCGCACATCACTCAGTGCGGCTCGCAGCCGCCTTCCACATCAACACTGTGACAACTGAGTTCAATGCAAAGGACCCTGCCAGTGTGCGTGTGTGCGAGTCCATCCTTAAAATAACAAGTGGATGTCATCCAATACGGCGGGAGGGAGGCGCCTGCTGGAAATACGACATGCTGGCGTTCTTTTTAAAACGCCACTATAAAAAGGCAAATCAAGCTATGCCTAACTATCGGTCCAACACCCACAAGTTGAACCAGAAGCTGTTATCTTGGAAATAGCCAGCGGCGGCTGCTTTAACTGCTCACAAAAGTCTTGTTTGTGCTCGTTCACAAAGAGCAATTACATCGCCTGGTTTATCTTCCACATCAGCTTTAACTCGTTACAGTCATCAGAGTCGATGGCTGGAGAAAATGGGCACGTTCATTTTAATAAAAATCTATGTTTGTTTGCTACGACTGCGGCTGTTTCTCAAAACACGAACTGTGCCGTCGGCGCCGCGATCCCCCCTGCACGGATTCCTCACATTAAGAGAAGAGTTTCAGAGACAGAAGCCAAGAACATCACTGTGCGACTGTCACTGGATGAAGATGCGGAGGACGAGGAGGCGTCAAACAAAGCTCAACAAAAGAATAATAAGAAAAGAGGTCTGCAACCACATTTTTGTGTATCGATAGTATATAAACTGTAGCTACAATATATAATATAATTTTAAAGGGGAAAAAATACAATAAAGTATTAAGTTTGATATGCATAACAATGCCAAACTGTGGGTGTGTGAACGGCACGAGCCGGGGTTTTACAATTTCCCCACTCTGGGACTCGTGTTCAAAAAAAACTGTTTTCACGCTTCTATACCACTGCCTCATGTGGACGACAGGCCAAAAACAGCTCGTTCAGGTTCACCGGTTTCATCGTGTTGACGGACCCTTAAACACTTTACTGGATTCACCCGTTTTAAACATTTCACTTGTTTTAATTGAGTCATTTATTCATTCACTGAGCTTGTTACTTATCATTAAAACTTAAAAACTAAACGCTTTCCTGTGTTCTTTTTCTATTTGAGTTGAGTTGAGTTTGAGGTATTTTAGCCATTATAAAACATTCCAGCTGCTTCTTTTGTTTTCTTTGTTGTAGTTTTCTTGCAATTTTATTTATTTTTATTAATTTTGTTTTAGCAGCTTTATATATTTTACTTATTTCAGTCCTTTTCAGACAGGAAATACGAGCTCCCGTGAACGAGGAAAGAGAAAAAACAAAACAAAACAGATAAATAGATGTACTACAGAGGGGGTAATGAGCCACATCTTGCCGAACTCTGAGTTCAAGCGGTACATGAGTGGATGAATTCATCTGGTCCAAGCAGCCAGAACGGCCTTCTGGAAAACCTGAAAAGCTACTCATATATGCTCACACTTTATCTAATTAAGGGTCATGAGAGATTTGAGCTTTGCCGAGGTCTTCTATAGTCTATATTTTACAGTTATGTTTTGTTTTTATTTCCACTTTCAATTAATTCAATGTCAACATCCCTTGTTTGACTTGTCATAAAATAACTTTATTTTTCAGTTCTTTGATTACCAACTCATTTTGCAGGATAAAAAAAAAAAGTTTTAAGCTCTTATTCATCTTTATTAACTTGTTGGATTCAACTTGTTGTGTGCATTGATCATTTGCTTATAGACAACAGTGCTTGAGCGACTGACCAGTGAGAACCAACCAGTTCTTGCTGGTCCAATCAGTGACTCAAAGTGGCTCAGGCTAAGAAAACTCTCCCCTTGTTGCACACAGGGGTTTTTCACTAGCATTACAGAAGTTGGTTTGCTGCTTCCACGAACTAGAAGTCGCCCATCGATCCGTCAGGATTTCATGGGGCAAGAAACAATCCCAGCTCAGGGTAAAGCCTGGGAAAGCGTGGACCTTCCAGCTGTGAGATTAACATGCTAACCATTACAACACCGTGGTAAAGGAGTCAACACATTTCTTCAATAATGATCGCTGGCAGGATCCAACAGCAGATGGATACTGTGTATTTGGTCATCTCAACAGGTGAGCTGCCACATGGGAACAGCGTTTTTGTGCAAAAGTAAAACCACTTCCCTTGCCTTCTTTTTAAGTACTCAGCAAATCCACCCTGGGAACAGCAATGCACCATGGTCCGGGCACATGTGGCTCTTGAAGGAAATTCAATTGATTTACTTGATATTACACAATAAACACATATGCGATTGATTAAGTGCATCAGCAGAGCTCCTTGGATCCATGTGCCAAGATAATTGGCCATTATAATCATGAAAGTGGACTTTGAAACACTGAAATGACAAAGAAGCCTAATGGTCAGACAGAAGTGGTTCCCTGATGTTATTTCTGTCCCAGAAGCTCTGTTAAATCAGTAGAAACTTTCAGAATGGAGGGCAACTCCCACATTCACACTATGACGTGATGTAAAATGTGTTCAGTTCCACTCTGCCGCAGTAATGGAGGCGGTGCTCAAGAAAGAGAGAGAGAGAGAGAGAGAGAGAGCCACAAATAAATCAACTTGCCAGATCTGTCTATAAATGTAGAGTTTAAACAAAAGCCACCTACACTGCCACACTACAAAGCACACGTACAACATTGCAACCATTGTTTGCCTCATAAATGTATGCATAAGTTGCAGTGTGGGAAGTGTGTAACAAATTGTTGTTTTGACATTTAAGTGATGTTTTGTTTGTTGTTGTTTTTTTTTGGGGGGGGGTTTCCCTTTAAAGCTGAAACACAATGATGGGGCTGATGGGAGGTGAATGGCTGTACGGTCAGCACTGTAAAAGGCAAACAAACAGAGGTGCTGCGTGTATCATTATGCGGCGTGTGACTGTAATCTGTCAGTGTGTTTCTGCAGCAGAGCAAGAGACGCGCTGTCTGACTCTGACATTTTACTGTGTGAGGAAATGACAGCTTCCAAACATCACCCCCCCACCCCGTCTGCCCCCGCAGCCTCACCGGTGCTGTTGGTCCATTTGTTTCCCAGTAAGCTCCATCCTGGAGGCAGCGTCAGGTGATGCAAGGCCAGCGCCAGGTTCTCGTCCAGCCGCTCACACTCCTGCAGAGGAATCTGACACTCGTCCAGCATGAGAGCCCCGTCCAGGCCGTCGGTCCGGCCCGCCGTGCTCACCTGACGGGGCACGCAGATGAATGCAGATGAGTAAAAAAAAAAAACACAAAAAAAAACGATTGCAGTGGAGAGGAGGGGCTCAGTCTGATATGAGCATTAACGTGAAAGGAGTTCACTCGAAGGCTACAACAAAACAAATTATCTTCAGATTTAAAAAGTGAAAAATGTTCCATTAGGAGCTTTAAATCGGAGTGCTCGAGAATGTTATTTTATCTTGTCCTCCTCCCTGGAAAAGCAAACAAAATTAAATTTGTATGGGATGATGAATTGTGCAGAAAAGAAATCATTAATTGAATACCAAGGCCTGTGAAACATTAGGCCTTGTCAGGGAGGAAACAAAAACACAGCGATATATTTAGCCTTTGCTGTCACTTGGCCTGCATGGCAGCAGGATCTGTAACACTGCAGCTTCTTCTTTTTTCTTTTTTTTTTTGGTCTGGTTTTACTGTGGGCCTTGGGAATGGAAAAAAAAAAAAAAGACTTGTCTTGTTGCTCACCAGGAACTGAGCCATGTCAAAGGCCAGGTCTTGCACAAAGCTGAATCGATGCTCGGCCAATGGGGCCACACCATCCAGCGGGGACTTCTCTTCCTCTGGGATTCCTCGGGTGACTGAACACAAGGTGACCGACACCACCTCGCAGCAGTCATGAGCTGCAAGACGGAGAAGAGTTACAATGGAGGAGGAGGAGGAAGGATGGATGGATGCCCTGCTGGTGGCGAGAAAGAAGTGAGCAGCATCAATCACATATTGTTCATTATCGGTCTGTTTAAGCAAAATGGTGAAAACATTGTTGATGGTAATCGGAGCCAGTGAAACGCTACTTGCTCGCAAGGTGGAACTTCTCAAAAATGCTCTGAAACCGCAACCCTAAATAGTTCTTCTGCACATGCTCAGTCGATGGACAATACCAGCAATGTTTTCCTCCAGAGTGTCACGACTCCCAAGCACTGGTATCCAAGGAAGGGTTCCAAGTTGCTTTCAAAGTTTACGGAAGTTGTAAAAAGAGTTTCTTTGGAGTTGAAATTTCTAGTTTGAACTTAACATATTTGAAATCTGAGTTGAGATTTTATCACCATTGCACTATGAGAACATGTTCACTATCTGTTTTAATAGCTTTTCTTTTTTTTAAGCACTTCCAAGGTTTTTTAAACCACTTCAATGACTTTTATAATATTTACATTTTACTCTACTTGAACAACTTTCCTAAAGACCTCACATAAATTCTGTAAATTCAGTGATTATCATCTGCTTTGGCATGACCAATTTTTGTGAGTCTTAAACTTTTGTGAAATCAATGTAGCACTGTTTGTTTACACTACATCAAGTCATGACACTCATAATCTGGGTTTAGCCACAATTTCACACTGAAAAAAGACCTGCAAACTTTGAGTCCCATGTACAACGATCATTCAGCATGGTGAAACAAATACTACATATAACATGACATGATTTTTACAATGAAGGACAAATATATCTGTGTGTCTCAGTCGAGATCATTGTATTCATTTGTGTATAATATAGCACAAAATTAATCTGGTAAAAAAAATTTTTTGATTTTCACTTTAAATGCAGCTAATAAAGCATACAAACGAATATTTCCAACTCTAAACCCACATTTGCAGGTTGTCTTCTTTATCATGAAACTCATGAAGTATGCATTTGTAATATTCAGTTTAACTCGCTCAATTGCAGGTTGTTATTCACAACGGCTCACACTAAACCCAGAGAATCACTGATGTCATCAACTGATTTTTTTTCTTGGGGACAGCCATTACATGATGTTCCTTATTAACAACTCAATTATAGGTGTAAAACCCGAGTTTTGATAATTATTTCCAGAACTCTTGACGGTCTGTACGCACATCCATCAATCTGCCAATCTTATTTCAAAAAATTCATTTTACAAGTCATTATGTAATTCTATCATAGGTGTCACTCGTGTTTGTACATTGTTTTTGTTTGCTCCTTAGTCATGCCTTTTTGAATTTTCCCCTCGGGGAGGAACAGATACTTTGCACAGCTGATTGGTTCAGAATATCCTCAGTCAATGTGAGCTGGCTTTTTAGGAATGTAGTATAGCACGCATGAACCCGTACAGACACTCACAAGGTACATGAACTCCCCTACACACGTCAAACACATGAAAAAACATGTACATGTGTTGTGTTCTTTACTTCTACGACTTTGCAGTCGTACACCATATCCTACACGCAGCATCAGATAACGGCAGCATCGATATGTGCACAGCTGCAATGCACTGATGCATGTGAAATGATATGATACTGAGTAGAACTCCCAACAGGCCCATCATTTTTTTAAGCATCTGCCATCCTCATTCATAACCATGACTGATAGCAGCCATGCACATTGGTGCAGTAAAGTGCAGCCACTTGGACTCATGCATGAAATGTTAAAGGGTCATATTATGCGAAATGTACCTCCCAATGGTTTTCCAACAGTAATATGCGTCCCAATACCTGGGAATGATGTGAAGAAGATCTGTCATCTCCCCCCCCCCCCCGACTTCTTTCAATTTTTAAAAAGTGAGTTGCTCCAATGAGCAAATTAGAACTCCAACCCAAAATAGTGTCATCGGGGGTTTAACCAATCAAAATCACGGTAGGCCCTCCCTTTGACTCCTCCCACAATTAGGCAGCTCTGCTCTGGCACATGGCACCAAGAGAGGAAGTACTTCCTCCTCCTCCCAAGATGGACATGTGTGGGCGGAGCCAGTCTAGCTCACACAGACACAGCAGATTCTGAACGCAGCTCATATGATCCAATATTGAAATGGATGGAAATCAAGGAAAAGCTGGATTTGGGGCAATAAACTTTGAATGTTGGACCAACGAGGCCCATGTGAAATTGTTGAAAAGCTGTATAATACGACCCCTTAAAACTCAGGACACACTATTGGGTAAAGAAAAAGGAGAAGAAAAAAAACACAAGATAATTTGGACTTGCACAAGTTTTACAATGTTTCGACTGTATATTGTAGAAGAGTTACTGGTTCATTAAACAGTCAGGGTTAGGGTATTATTTTACTGACAAAGACCAGAGGCAGTGTCGCAGCACTCTGAACTGAGGCCCCGTTTGCAAACATTTTTGTTATTGTCCATCTACACACACATGCAGAAGAACTATTTACTATGGCTGTGGTGTTCATGCACAGTAGCAATGTTTCAGAAAAGTTGCATTTTCCCACATTTCCACAGAGGCGGGAGTTGGAGTAGGTTCAGAAATGTCATCTTAGGAGCTGTTCTCAAATAAAGCCATTGAAAGCGATGAGAGACGTACGCATGAATTTACTCCCCTCACAAAGGACAAAAGGGATCTGGAAGTGAAATCCCTGCATGTCCGACGGCCACAGGTCGGCTCGATAAATGTTAATGCCGATGTGCTTTGCGAGGGGGGGGGCACCTCAGTCCAAGTCCAAAGAGACGTTCAGTGAGTCTGCGGCCGTTTTTCCCAGGCACCTGAGATATGTATCCCTCGACCTTCTGGTCGGTCACAAGCTGGGTCCTCTGGAGCTCCGAGCCGCCTGACGGAGGAGGCACTGAAGCAGAGCTAATCTGCTAGTGGAGAGTAACTCCCTCCTCCGCATCCCCCCCCCCCCCCCCTTAGACGAGTGTAATTCAGTCGAGTTCTTAACAAGATAACAGTTTATCATGTTCTGCTTCGTTTTGTTTTGTTTTTTCTCCCGTCTTGTCTGGAAGGCAGACAGGCACTTGAGGAGAACAACAGGTTCAACAGTAGCTTCAAAGATCACATGTACGCTTTCTCACATTTCTCAAACACACACACCTGCGATCCACGGAGAGACATCTATACAGTATATATGCGTTTTGTCAGAGATGCCTCTTGATGCTCATTGATCCCGCTCACAGCGAGTATCTCCCAGAAGGAGCGAGGGGAATGATGAATGAACCCTGATCTCTCTCTCGCGCTCTCTCTCTCTCGCTCGCTCTCTCAAACACAACATTAGTTTTAAAAATCACGGCAGGAATAGCCCATGATTAATCGTTTTTTACTTTCTACCATGGTAATAATAACTCTTGACTTCCAAGTGCTTTCTGAGATGTCAGAGCGGAAGAACACCCTCATGTTCACAAATGAAATGGCTGTTTGGATTATTTTTACAGTGGCTTCACACTTGTCCTTATTAATTAGAGCTCTCTCGTGTGAGGGATTTTCAGGAGTAAGTATGCTCGAGCCAGTTATTGGTGATAATCTTTTCATCTTTTTTTGGAAGAGTAATAGCAGCACTCTCATGATTGAATCCTGTTACATGTGGTCATAAACACTGTAGACATAAAAAATACAAGATTGTACAAGTGCAAGGAAACAAAATTTCTCACTCTTGAATGGTCATGTGACAATGATTATTCGCAGCAAGTATTTTCACAATCCTCACTTAAGAATTCTGTACTAAAGGAAGCAGTAACATATGAGGTGAAGCTACGACACCTGCCACTAGATTCCTCACTGGCTACACCCCAAAACGGTATTCAGCAAGGCGAACATCAAACAATCTGTCAAAGTCTTCCATTTGCTGCCAAAGCAGCTCTGACTCATAGAGGCATGGTCTACAATCACACCTCTGAAGATGGGCTGTGGTATCTGGCACCAAGATGTTAACATCAGACGCTAAAAGTCCCCGATGTGGCGAGGTGGAGTTTCCATTGGACCAGAAGTGTCGGTGAGCCTTGACCAGCAACCACCCGGTTTACAGCGCTTTTGTTGTTGTTGTTTCTCGGACCACCAGACTGGCAGAACACCCCAGCTGCAGTTTTGGAGATGCTCCGGTCCAGTCGTCAAGCTGTCACAACTTGACCTCAGTCAGTGTCTCAAATTCTTACGCGACGCGTGATTTGGATGTTCGTTTACTTCACATCGCAACCACTGAAAACGCAACTTTTTGACAATGGGGACATTTGTGTGAGTGCATGTGTCTGTATTTTCATTACAAACATTTTTTTTAAATATCCAACAGCACCAACTCATGGCCTGGCATGCTAATGACATCGTTTCTAGCCTTTCAGCATTTACTGTGTGAACGGACATCATTTTCAAAACGTCGCTGTGTAATAATGAAACACAAAGTCTCGTATAAACACAGCATTGCTTTTACAAAAGTTTCGGCTTGTAATACATAATCTTTGAGGACGAGATGTCCACTCGCTGCCTAATAAGACTCCACACAATAACAGGTGGTATGAAAAACAGACAAATCAGTGTTATTTATACTTCAGCTGTCTGTGGTCATAATGCTATGGCAAAGTAAAAAATATATACAGTATTCAGGTTTTCCATACAAGAGAGATACACCTTTTTAAACCCAAGATGTACATCAAGAGTTATAAGTAATATAAATTGCTACCTATTACAAACTTCCTGAATATTTTGAGTTCTCCGAATGCTGCCAGGCACAATGAATGTCCAAATGACTGTCTCAAAGTTTGGTTGCTAGATTCCAAATTGTCAAAAAGTCCCCTCCAGTTACCTGAGCTCCCATGATGAAATCTGAGTATGTAGGCATCTATACCATCAAGAAATCCTCCTGGGAGAGATTAGCATTGTGTAATTGGATGACTTGTTCTGCCACTTCTCTCCTCTGTTAGTGTTATATGATCCACTGCAAACATGGGCAGTATGCTGGTTTCAGTACAGGGCTTTTCATAAATGCCTTCATGTACAATTTATTGTGTCAAACCAAATAAATTCTAAGGTTCCCTGACATATCTTGTTAATAAACACACTCCGAAGAAGGATGATCTCATTTTCCAGAGGACTGACTGGTCCGAGGGTGGTGCCCTCACAAGAGTTCTTTTTTTTTTTTCTTTCTCTCTCCAACACACCGAGGCCCAGGGCCGGTTGTTTGCAGCTTACCATAATGATCTCTCCAGGTTGAAAGAGAAACACCTTCGTGACACTGAAGAGCCTTTAGGCTCAACATACTGCATCTCCCCGGCTCACTAATCTCACTTTGTAGTGCAGCTCTCAGGTCTGAAGACCTCGGCTTTGGCTGGGGATTGTACATGACTGCTTTATGTTTGGAGTTGATTCTCTGATATTCGGCCCCCTCTTTTGTAGAGGTTGACTTCTGGGCGACAAAAGAGCTCTACAGTCAGTAAACATGGATGTTCACCAAAACAACATTAAAGGATGTATTAAAACGTGTAGCTTAAGCTGCCTTTTCAGCAGGTCTGTTAGAAGCGACAGGGAAGTCATGGGAGGGGGAAGCTGTGTGTGTGTGTGGGGGGCGCTTACCGGGACACAGCGCCTGCAAGGTGTCATGGCTGCTCCTCAGGGTGCTGGTCAGGTGCCTCTGTGTGCTGCCGGCGAACAGCAGGAAGTAGTCCACGCCCTCCGAGTCCGCAGCCAGCTCCTCATCTGTGAGCTGCACTGTGATAACACAATGACCCTGCAGACGGAGGCGGACAGAAAGAAGGAAGAGCCCAGTGAGGAAAACATGCTTCAGGAGCTGAAGGAAAAACCCCACTGACCTTTAGCAGCACGAAGGTGGTGGAAATAACTGGTTGTGTCCAGTTGTGATCACATCATATATATATTTGTTCAACATATACATATTACTAGTTAACCCTCAGTATCACTCATGACAGGGTTCATGTTTCAAAAATGAGAGAAAAAGAGTGCCTTTTGTCAGCCGGGTAGAGGAGTGAACTATACAGTTGAGCTCATTAGGAACCCATCTTGCCATTTTATATTACATAAATAATGTTCATTATAAAAGGTGGCCAAGGTGATACATTTAAATAACCAAAAGCATAAATTCTCAAAGCTGATGCAGCTGCAGTCAAAAAGAGTATGAGGCTAGTGTCAAATTACATCCTGCTTTTGATCCTACAGACTTTGTGCTGTTAAAGGGGGTGTGTGTTAAAGAGTGCCAAGCAGATAAAAAGCTGACTTCAGATCTCAGGGAGTGGTTTTGCTCCAGACAAAACATGGAACTTTTTTTTTTTTTAACCCCTGAAGTAAAGCTACCACTCCAGCGATGACAAACATGACCACACAGAGTTCACCCTGCAGAACTTAGTTGTCCAAATAAAAAAAAAAAGAGCAGACTTTTAAAAAAAATCAAAAAACCATGTATGTGAAGATGCAAGTTTGAAAAGATTTCCCAGTGAAATTCCATCACAAATGGAACCAAACTTTTTACTGATTGGCTGGCAGGTCATCACTGTCCAACAGAAGTTGCTCAGTAGCTCAATAAATACTGAATCATGTTTTCACAATTGTGTTTGATATCTTCTATAAGCGTTCAAGATAGATTAGGTAGAGCATTCTCCTGTACAATCTTTACCATCCGTACTCAATATGCCCTTTGTAGTGTATAGATGGAAAACATGTCTGAACCACATGAATTTAATCAAAGGACAGAATTAATATTAATGAGCATATATATTGACACAAGATGTTACTGATTTGAATGTAAATCAGACTCAGATTTGGTCCATGGACTCCCTGAATTATAGCTCCTTTCCAGTTACAGTGATTTGACATATCCTCCGGCACCGAGTTGACCGTCTTGAGCCACAAGTCAATGATAAATAAAGTATACATGATTTGTAGAATGCAGGGATTGTGAAATGCAAACATTTTTTAACGGACACCGGTCCAGTAATCGTGCAGTTTTTACTAGATCGAAGCACATTTTACTGGGCCGAAGCAAAGTTTGATCAAAATATTTGGTTTTTATATGAGGCTGTAATAAACTCTTCTCTACAGTAAAGTATGAAATGTACGAATGTATGCATGTATTCTCTCAAAATGCAACTTGAAGTTAGTTAGTATAGGGTCAGAAAAGGAAACTACAAACTATTTTTATTCCATTTGGAATTAAAACCTCAGAATCATTTTATTAATCCCTGGAGAAATTCTTTAGCAAAGCAGCACCAACAGAATGTTTCCAGGACAAATGACTGGGACTATTTTCAGGGACTTTAGCGTGAAGTCGGCCATGTATTCGGCCACGACACTGCTTTCAAGAGGATATTAACCGGACCAAGCGCATTTTTATCGGTAATAACCGGCTGTCCTACATATTTCGTGATCACTGAGAATGGTAAATAAGCATTGTGGGAACCCCGCAATACAGAACTGCGTGAAAACTGTGGAGGTAAAAAAAAAACAAGCACTGTATTTTCCGGATGATAAGCTACTACTTTTTTCCAACGCTTTGAACCCTACGGCTTATAACACGATGCGCATAATTTATGGATTTTTACGGGTTAATGGGCTTCATGCCACCAAATTCTATTTCCGCATGTAGATACATGCTGTTTTTAGCACCTCTGCTTCTCCAAAACCTGACTTAAAAGTGACATTTCTGCTCTTGGTGAGCTCGTCTTGTGCTGCTTCCTGTGGTCCGGGACTCCAGCAGCTGACTGCCGTGAATGTTGCCTTCAGGTGCATCATGTAAACTGGCATGCTGAGGAATCTTCCTTCTCAGAATCACAATCAGCAATTAACCCCGTGTTCCTGCAGTGAAATTA
The DNA here is from genome assembly GCF_963422515.1 of Blennius ocellaris. Taxonomy (NCBI): domain Eukaryota; kingdom Metazoa; phylum Chordata; class Actinopteri; order Blenniiformes; family Blenniidae; genus Blennius; species Blennius ocellaris. The sequence continues at coordinate 12,330,583 of NC_137650.1, read as the reverse complement.
TTGTCCTATTACAACGTGGACACCTGCGGCTTATCGTCAAATGCGGCTTATATGTGGGGGGGGGTTTTTTGGGGGGGGGGTTGTTAAATTTTGCAGGTAGCAGCTTACATTCAGGTGCAGGAAAATCCGATACATGACAACCGATCGAGATGTTAAACAAGGGGTTATTTTTGTCCCTAAAGTTGTAGAAATATATTCTAGTACTTTTCTAAAATATGAAACAATGGCTTAAAAATAAGCATAACAGACGCTCTTTAACTAAGTGTTTCACAGAGTTTGTTTGCGTTCATTAAAATTCAACTTGGCCGATCCTATAAAAAGCAGACGGCTGAGAATAACTGCAGATGAGCGGAGAATGCATCTGGATGTGCTTTAATGTCCCCTGCGTCCTACGCATGCCTCTAAGAACACAAAGGCGTCTCTGATACCTTTCAAAACGGGCGAGACACTGAGTGTGTGGAGCATGACAAACCCTGATATCTAACAATTTTTGCTTTTAAGGTCCACAAGAGAGGCAAACAGGAGCAGAGCAAACCTCACTGAATCCCTTTGACTTCACAGTATAAGTCTGGAGCTTTATCTGCTTAACCATGGATGAAATCAAACGTTTTCAAATCGAATCAAGACAGTGGAATTTAATCGCAGCTGGCCACTTTATTTAGATGAGGCAGATCGCCATGTTGGAAACCAGAGCTTAACTGTGAAACCATGATGAGCTTCTACGACTGCCTCCAATTAGAACTGCCGACGTTTAGCTGAGGTGAAAATGCAACACCTCACAACCGCTAACAAACGGAGAGGCAGAAACGAAGCTGGACTTCCTGCAGCAACAGTCAGTCAGTCAGAAACAAGTGAAAGAAATGAATTGGACATTGTACTTGCATGGAAATCATGCACCATGACAACATCAGCAATAATCATGGATGCGAGAGCGCCTGCTAAATGTTCCCAAAGTGTGGGGCAGACTCCTTCAGGGTCGCCAGAGAGCTTCAGGGAAGCTGGTGTTTGGTTAAATTGAAATAAATACATGAGAGGAAACCTGTCGTCAATGTATCTTCCACACATCTCTATGAAAATGTATAGTGGCATGGAGGCTGCAGCCAATCTCAAACGACTGTGGGCCAAGGCAGTAGACAATGATCGACTGGAAAATGAATAGTTTTTTTAGTTTTTGTTCCAGAGAAGATGCAGACTAAGAATGAAATATTAACATATCCTTCTAACCAACATTAAGAGGGTTACACTTTTTAAAGTCTGGAGGGTAAAAGTACAACTTTGTGAAGTGAAAAGCACTCAATCAAAGATTATTACTAGGTCAAGGCATTTGCGCTGTGTGTGCGCGCGTGCGTGTGTGCGTGTGCGTGTGCGTGTGCGTGTGTGTGTGTGTGTGTGTGTGTGTGTGTGTGTGTGTGTGTGTGTGTGTGTGTGTGTGTGTGTGTGAGAGAGAAATGTGGTTCAAGCTCATCTTCCTACACTGTGAAAACACCAGTGCCACAGAAATGGATTAAATGGCTGTAACACTGCGAGATAGGTCAATTTATAAATTTGCTGCAGTCGCTGTGACCTGCATACAAAGCTGTTATTTTGAAAAAATGATTTCACAGGAAAATGTTTGTGGACTCGGAATGTTATTATTCTCGATCTATAATAGTAAGATTCAATTTCTTTAGGCTGTTTTGGGTTGGGGGTTTTTTTGTGTATAAAAACAGACTTGTTTGTTGTGACTGCAGTCAAATGCTACACAGATTTGAAGCATAACTTTAGGATCCAATCACTTCCTTCAAAATCACCAAATCAATCACCAAAGGGGAAAAAAAGGATGAACTATGATGCCATTTATAAAAGGAAAAAAAAAGGTGAAATCATTCTGCTGTTATGTGCACTATATGTGCCATTGCAGAGAGGAGTACAGGCAAAGCTCTCGAGGGAGATTCATCGCAATTTGCATATAATGTGGTGGTTTCAAGGCAATAAAGGAAGAAAAACTCCACCTGACTTTAGCTCATATCTTTCCCCAGCTCTCTGGTGCTTACAGGACAATATGTGTCCGACCGCTGCACAAATATTCAAACATTCAAGAGTGCACAAAGATTGCACTCAGTCTGCTCAGCGTTACAATCAGGACGTCTGGAGCCTTGTGGGGAGTTGTGTGGTGTCGTCTGAGGACAGAGCGAGGCGGAGGATGGAGAGAGGCAAACCAAAAAAAATAGGGGTATTGTTCAAAAAATTTGCCATTTTCCACTGGAGGACTCGCAGCGTGTTGACACCGAGGAGGGATAATGGGGACATTTCATCCTACTTAATGTCGCAATCTCTTCACGGGCCTGGTCCGACTGCAGCGGCCTGGACCGGTTTAAAGGCGCTCCTCGGCTCTCTTAAAAAAAAAAGGCGTAGCCTCAAGGCGTTATTACTCAGAGGGCGAGGCCCATCGGCAGCGTCAGGATCGGGAGGTCCTCGCTTGGCATGCGTGGCGGCGGCTGAACAATGCGGGGGGCAGTGCTGGTTGGGTGGGTGAGGGGGATTGTTTTTGTTCAAAGACAGCCAGAGGGCAGGGAAAACTGTCCGCGGTCACCTTCTGAGAGGCGGACCTGAACACAGGGCCTTCGCAAAGTGTGGAGGACGCGGGCGTTGCTATGCACGGAGAGTACCGGCTTTAACAAGCGGAGCGGAGGCACACAAGTAAATGAGTTGTGGATGGGTGGAAGCCAGGAGGCATGACATTCTCTCCATTAAAAACTCATCTCTTATCCAGGGGCCCAGATTGGAAATTAGGCCTTGTGCTGCAAGTGAGTGGATTGCTACCACCAGTGGATTTGCAAGCCTGTAGTCCGATGTGACAATGAAAACGTATTAGTGTGAAATAAGTTTCACATTCTCCCGTCGAACAAAAGAAGAAATGGGGTTTTCTCTGCACTGCTGAAGGCGGGTGGCAAATGACCTCAGAAACCTGTCGAATGTGGCAGCTTAGCTTTTTCTCAGCAGCTCAGCAAAAGTGTGATTTCCCCCCCAAAATCAAGAGGTAGCCATCATAAATACAAAATTTAAAAAAAAGACTGCAGATCGTTTCAAAATGAAAGCAACATGCCAGTTGAAACTGATGTAGAGCCGAGAGACCGGGGGAGCAAATCAACTGAATCAGATCATTGTCACTCATTTTGGAGGCAAACGGCAGGAGGTGGTGGGTAGGGGCGGGGGGGGAGGGGGGGGCAGAGCGATGCCAAACATCTGCTGCAGACGGCAGGAAGCACAGCTGCACGCAGCGACCTTTGTGAACCGTGCAAATAAGGGCACGTACGTCGAACCCGTCGCTGCTGACGTTCGGTCTAATCAGAACAATAATAACAACAACAAAAAAAGAGTAATTCTCAGTTAATCTAATGCACACAGCTCCATTCACAAAAACAAACCGGCAGTTTAAAAAAAAAAAAAAAAAAGGGTCTGCGCGATACGAGAGGATGTCTTTCAGCCTCGCCGTATGACTGTGCTCTCCGCTGGTTAGAAGTACTTAACAATGTGACCTGCTGAGGTATTGACCTGCTAATCATGAAGCTTCAACAGGGAATAGGGAGCTTTTAAGCAGCATCAAAAGCACAGCTGGGGGCTATGAACCCACCCCCTCCTCTTTTTAAACATGCATGTGTAAGTGTAGCCCCATATTTATTTATTTTTTTTTACACTTCCTGCTGCTGTGTGGGTTTCTAATATTCAGGTTGAGTAGCAGCTGGATCTTGGAACAATGCATACTGCTTGGAGTGCGCCACAATTACTGTTTTGGACGGTGATTTTACATTGTTGTTTCAAGTCGGCCCAATTGAGTGAAAAACAAGTCGACTATGAGCCGTTTACTTTCAGTGAAAACGCAAAACATTCAATTGTGTTTTGCGTGTCTTGGTTTGCACGACAACCGTGCTCAGAGTCACTGAAGACACGTCCCGATCAGCTTCAATCAATGACAGACAGCACTTGTTTGCCTATTAAACACAGTAAAACTGCTAACAATAAAGAGAACGGAGTGTCTGTTGCTACACTTTTACTGGGGTCACCATAAGAAAGTCAAGATTTGGCAGATTCTCGTGCGAGACGCCCTTCCTGCTGCAAGTGGGACTCAAACCGAAGTCCCCTACCGTCAAGGTCCAGACGCAATCTGATTTGCCACCAGAGTGATAAATAATTACACAATTAAAAGCAAAAACACTGCTTGAGTCAGCTGCCCAACCACAAAAACAGTTGTATTTCACAAAGTCGTAAAGGTATTAGGGTTCCATTTTTGAATTGAATTGACATGCTCGACTTAAGCTATATAAATCTAGACCATTTACCATTTACCATTTTAAGCACACAAATCTTTATTTGAATGCCACAGATCTAACTTTCTATCTTTCATTCAGCCTTGTTGTAGAAACTGCTGCAACAATACAAACTGGCCCATGGGCAACACGTTAACGATACAGTGTAAAAAACTGCTGTGACACAAAGTTAGAAAGTGTATAGCTGCCCTTGCTTGACAGTACAATTCATTTCTCAAGGGCACCCAGCAGAATAAAGCAACTTTTTAAACACAGTTCACCTCCAAAAATGTGTCGTTTTTATTTTTCAAATCAAATTAGTGTCTACTTCATGCAGAGGGTGATATCCGAAAACACCCATCTTTCATTTCATGAATGCAGCCACGTCTACTGCAGAGACGTTCACCACTTTGAAAGATCCAATGATTTCTGTGATTGAAAAAAAAAGAAAGAAAAAAAAAAGCACGACCCACAAAATGAAATTAGAAAATAAAGATGAAATCAATTGTGAAATGTGAATGAAGTCAGGGTCAGTAACAGAAAAGTCCTGTGTAACAAGAGGTGTCCGGGAACAGAGTTGAGCCTCAGAAGCGTTTGGGAGGCGATCAGAGGCAAAGATACAATGTCAACACCTCAAAGAGCTTTCAATACGACGATGGCCTTCTTTAGACGACCACATTTTCATGTGAAAATGGAAACTTTAGTTGCAATTTGGCTGTTCATTTACACAACAGCGGCGTTTCGAGTCTCTGCAATGGTTGTTTTCATGTAAACACGGCCCATTGGTTGTGAGTGGAAGCTACAACTGGTAACTGAAAAACACCTTACAATACAAATGATAGCTGCACTCAAATGTGATACTGTCAGAAAGTCAATATTGTTCTGCAAGTAAACTCATCATAAAAAGAAAACTTTTGTAGTGTGCCAATTTGAACATATCTTCCATTTATCCAACAGTATGAGATTTTGATCTACTGAAGTGAAAACCAACCACCTTTATCAGATAGAAATAAAGAATTTCTTCCCCACCACAAGGTGGAAGTACTAAAATCTGCCCATGTCATTTTGCCCAGAGAAGTAACTGATGTCGTAATGACAAGAATTTAGACAAATGCAAGCGGACATCCCAGACATTTGAAGGGGAAAAAGAGACTAAATGATTTCCACAGGGACCTTTGCCTGAGTTTCTTAACCTGCTGCCACGGTCATGCATCTTGTGTTAGCCACTGAGCCACTACCTGCTCATTTAATTGTAAGCCACCCTGGCAAACATTGTCCGCAAAGTGCCAGGAATGTAAATAACATGTTTACTCACGGCCAAAACAGTCGAGCCTCTCACAGTTATTGAACGAAAGCTCATTTTGTTAGGAGCACACCCAGGTTGTCCTCTCCAGCACAGAACATACAACCATTTAAAGTCTCTCTGACCAAACTCGTATCGCAGCAACTCGGAGGTCATGGACCTTTCCGCTTCCTTGAAACTGTGTCTACAGTTAGTGATCGAGAAATCGACACTTACAAACCAGGGTTGCCATTTTGACCCACTTCGGGAGTCTCTTAACTGTCTTTCTTTTTTTTTTTTTTTTTTTTTTTTACAAAGCAATTATAGGCTGACTACTTAACCCCTATGAGCTATCTTCCACTGAACTGCTGTGATAAGTGTTGAAACTCTGAAATCTAATGAGGCCTGACAACACGCCTGGTTCCACCGAGAAGTCTGACTGTAAATCACAGATAAGGTTGTCTGGGTGGTTAATGTGTGAGCCGTTCGAGCCTTTAGAGACACACACGCACGCACACTTTATCTAATTTCCTGTGTGCCTTTCACACCTGCTACCGGTGCATCCTCTAAGATGCCCACGTTGAAACAACACCCCCCCCCCCCCCACACACCCTTCATCAAATATGTTCAAAAACATACAAACGCCCTGACAGCACTTGAAGAGGTTTTAGCTTTAATGCTATACTGAAATCACATGTGTGACCATATTCCAGTGTGTAAATAATCAGCCAAGCTCTTATCCATAATATATTAATCACAACAATAAACAGCAATTACGATTTGTTAATGAGTCAATATAACAAAAAAAAAAGGGCACCGTGTATATTTGGATTGTACCCCCCCAACTGACGAGAATTTGAGTGTCTGCGGAAACATCACGTTCAATGACAAGCAGATGTATGAGCCAGATTTAAGCCTCAAAATGAAGCTTTAGGTTTTGTGCGTTCAACATCCTAATGGAGTGACGAGTTTCGACGGACGAATAAGAGCGCAGCCACAGACTTAAGCGTGCAGACAGAACTGCTACGGGGTGTTACCCGTTCAGCTATCTGAAAGTCAAATTGCAGCTGGCATTAAAAAAAAAAAACCTCTCTCACATCCAGAACGTATCTAGATCTAATCCGTTTCCTTCGCAGCTTAAGCCCTCCAATGGGCTTCTCACTTTGGGTTTACTTTCTGCATCGTTTGCCTCTGCTCGGTAACCAATCGGGAAGCCTGTTCGAATGTGAAGTACAAAAGCATAGACCTGTGTTTTCTCAAGTAATACAGCTTTCCAGTTGCCTCGGGGCTCAGAATTCCTAACGTAGATGAAAGTCACTTCCTGACAAGCCAGGGTGGAGAGTCCCAACACGGTGAGCCAGGGAACCGTATGGAAGCGTCCAGTAAAAGTTGTTCTTGCACTGGTTTCTTTCGGGATATAAATCTGAAACGTGTGACTCCATACACACAGGCAACACTGTAGCAGAGATGCAGTGATAAACAATTCAGTCAGCCAAAACTTTCTACAACAATAAAATACTGCTGTGAGGTTGTTGGGTTTTTTTTCTGAGGAGACCGACCTCAAGTAAGTGGGTTTTCCATTACTTTGCTTCACAGCATCAAAAACAGCCTGGAAGTCTAAGTTTGGAGGTGAAGGATAAGAGCATGACTCCAACTGCTTTTTTTATATATTCCCTCAGAGGAGAATGCTGGGCTCTTGCAGGCACAGACTGCAAAGTGTAGACCAACAGCTAATTTCTTAAGAAGCTTCTCAGCTCTGTTGGAAATAATCCCCACAGACTATATGCAAATCACAATCTCAAATCAATGCTGCAGATGTTTCCATGATTTCTCAACTCCAAAGGACTCTATCCACTTCCAACGAGACAACAGTTTGAGAAGATCTGAGCTTTGAGACATGGTCCAGTATCGTGTTGAAATTAAACCTCATGAGATGGTACTTGGAGCTGGTAAAGATATGTTGGAAGGTATAGTGATATTAAGGTCCTTATTTTATTGTGGTTGTGATAAGAACTTATTCCACGTGTGATTAGTCATGTTAGCGCCGTTGTAGAAATACCAGCACTGCAAAGTGTCATGTCAGAGGCTGAGATGTGTTCAGATAATAGCCGAACAGTCCGCTTTGAGCTCAAATAAAGAATAAGAAATAATTATGCAAATTGTGATCCGACCGTCTGAATCTTTAAGCTTAAATGCAGATTTATCAGCCCACTCAACATTTGTTCACTTCAAGTGAACCTGTGTGAACTGCTGCCTCATTTTCCTGCCCTTCGCTACGAGAGATCCCCACCACCCCCCCCCCCCCCCCTCAGACTGGGCTTCTGTGCAAATCTACATCAAGGTTCAATGAGCTGGGCGTTGAGGGACGGTCTTCTGCATAGTGTAATGAGAGGTTATTCGAGTTAGATGTTGAAGCAGTCTACCTATTCTCCTCTGTTCTGACATCCACAAAGTATCCTGCCCCAGAGAACTGCTGTTCACTGGATACTTTTCTATTTTTTTTTTTTTTTTTTTTACAGCGTTCTCCAGCTAACCCAACACTTAGCTGGGCGAGAAAATTACACTCGGTCGACAGTTTGTGAAATACCCCGTTGTTTTGCTCAAACAGGCACACGTTCCAACTCGCTCAATGTGCTTGACCTTCAGCAGGTGATGCTGACCATGTCTATGAAGGAGAACGCACCAGGGTGCTTCTCCTGAATTATTGAATAACTGGGTAACTGCACGAATGAGCAGGTAAACCCAATGTTAAGAGCAGTAAGATTGAGCAGAGGTCCAAAAGCTTAAATGAAATACTCTTGCCATGCTTTTACGAGACGGAATGGAGCGCTCTTTGCTTTATAGCAAGAAGGTTGCAGGTTTGAATACAAGCTGTGCCTTTCTCTGTCGAGCTTGTATGTTTTCTCTATCAAGCGTAGGTTTGATCAGATACTTCGGTTTGTTCCCACAGATGAAAAAGCAAGCACGTAATTGTGTAACTGATGAGCTTAAGTCACCGGTACGTGTAAATGTGATTGTGTGCAGTTGGCCTATAATGGGCTTTGCGTTTCGGACTCATTTGGATAACAACCATAAAATGCCATCTTTTTTTGGAACCGTCTCTTCTAGCAAGTTTTTCGTTCAGATGACAACGAGTTGAAAACGATATAGGTCTCATGTGGGGTCACTAGTGGCTGCTGTGTGAATGTAATACGACCGCCACACTCCACCTTCGACAGGATATAGTAGGAAGGCGGGATGGACGGGTGGACGAAATGGAAAACCGAGGCCGAGCTTTATCGACAATCCCTCCAGAAGTCTCGAATGACGTTCGCAGGTGTCGGCGAGGATTGGTTTCTTTTAAGAGATTATGAGCACAGTCGCACATTTAGATCTGCAACCGTGACCACATACAGTTGTCGGACTTGGACTGGCTAATGCTAATGTATTTATACCTGTACTACTCATTGTGTCCTTGAAAAATTGGCTCACACTGTTGTTTAGATTTAGACTTAGATTTTGGTCTTTATACTTCTATCTTGGCTAACATTCACACGTTTATTTTTTTAATCATTTTTGCATTTCAATCGCGTTTCCTTATTTCAGATGTTTCAGAGCTTTCTCAGTTCCTTTAATAAAAATAAAAAATAAAAAAATAAAAAAAATTAATAAAAAAAGAGCTTTCTCAGTTCCTGCCGTTAGTTCCTGATATGTATGGCTTTCTACCAGTGCGTGGTGTGGCATCTCAGGGCTCTGCTTTTAACGTGTTTTTTTGTTCTTTAAAGCACTTTATGTTGAATTGCGCTTGGATGAAAGGTTGGTCATTAAAAATCACTCAAAATGCCACTGCATGGCAGGCATAAATGTCAACAACATGCATCCCCTCCACCTGAAGCGTCTCCACATGGTGATGGAGCTTCCACCCAAAGGCATTACCTCAAAATCCTGAAAAGAAAACAAAATAGGCCTCAAATAATTAACAGTCAGACTTACTGCTCAACAAATATAGTCATCAGGCAAAGGCCAATCACCGTGCCTATTCATGTAAAAACAACAGTAATGCTTTTCTAAATGGTGTAGTAAAGCAAAAACCTTGTAAAATGATGGCTATAATGAACTGGAAACATGTCCACCGTAGGCAAATGGATGCGCACAAGGAAGCCTTCTGAGCTTGTCCATAGTCCATTCATACATCCATGTGAAGCTGACTTATAGCTGTTCATTAAGGGGTAACTATGGCGGCTGCATGCACAGACTTCAGAGCTATGTCACGCTGGGCGACGGCGTCGCTGAGGTTTTCCTTCACAAAAATTAATGATGGGATGGTTTTCTACCGAGTGGAGCCAACGCACAGTAAAATGTTACAAATAACAGGTTCGGTTAAACGAAGACGCCTCGCCATTGTCTCAGGTTATTCATTTCGTAATCAATTACTTGAGTCTTTTTTTTGTTTGTTTGTTTGTAATAGCACCAGCCAATCCACATTGAAAACAAGCCCACTAAAACTCACAAAAGAAGACATTAAGAAAAGCACAAATTGTAATGAATGGTTGCCGGTCAGTGAACAGTAAACAGCCATTTGATTTGCATGCAGCTTTATGTTGCGTTCTCCACTATCTGGCCCCGCACACCCACACACACTTGTTTTCTCTTATTCCAGCTAATTGGGCCGGCTTTCAGGCTGTAGTCAGGTGGAGCTATAGCGACAATTACTTGAGCTCATCAAAGTGCTGATAATAATGATGAAGGTTTAGGTTGTTCCGCCCAAACAGGTTAAGCAGAGAGACATCCAGGCACGTGCTGCACCACATCTACATCTGAGAGAAGTGAAATCATGGATGGATTCATGGAGAGGATTTGTAGAGAAAAAAAAAAGAGGGAGGGGGGGGGGGGGTGCTTCTGAGCGATACTTACATACAACGGAGCTTTCTGTGGATTGAGTTTCATGTCCCTGGACACTGCAAAGAGAAGATCAAATGACAGCTTTAGCTTAGCAGGAAGGTAAGGTGCAACAAAACAACTCTATTCACTTGAACAGTTCTTTAGACTTTTTACAGACTTTAGGCAGTTGAACAAACTGTGAATATTCACATATGAGTAGCTGCTATGGCTAAAGTCTTGTGAGACCACGAGTTGGTGCTATTTGATGTTTTAGGAATTAAACCACACTATAAACATTCACAAGGATGTGAAATCCTTGTGAATGACAAGGATATTTGCGTGAACAGACGACGAAGTCATGACACTCTGGAGGCCGCCATTGTTGTTGTTTTCCCATCTACTTCTGCATGTGCAGAAGAACTATTCACTACGGCCGTAATGCACATGTGCAGTCGCAGCGTTTCCCCATTTATACGGAGGAGTTTGAGCATTTTTGAAAACCTTGGATTTTCAGTGGCTCTCAGCATCACGCTCATGTGAACAGTCACCCAAAACACAACTAAAGCGTTCCGTTTTGTCTCGAAAGTGTCGTCGTGTCGAAAGGGCATTTGTTGTGTGTTGCTGACATTGTGTTGAAGTCCGTCAGCCACGTCACTACGTCAAAGAAAAGGCCTTGTTGCAACGTCTGCTGGCAATTCTTTCTGGTTTCGTCAAAACACGGAAAAGGTAACCGAGGCCAAAAATGAAAATTATTTGAAAACCCAACTGTGCGCTCCCTGCCTGAACAAAGGTGATGAGCTTGTGAATATATACCGGAGGATTTAGATTCCAAATGTTTCTCTCTGTATGCTAATATTCTTAGCAATAGCTATTGTGCCCATTCGAGGGAGCCGACAGGTGGACTGCTAGAAAAGCAGGTCTGGGTTTCGCTGGTAAGCGTACTGTGGTGAGGTTCAATTCAAGTCTGATGAGAGTGAGGGTGCAGCATGGGCTGAGGAGCTGTAAGCCGACCAAACACAGGATGGGACGGACTTTACAAGTGCCGTATCTCCGCAGTTCTTCGTGACTGATGTGAATAGAGGAGGAACTCCTGCTGCGGAGAGTTTATCCCTTAAAAAGCTTCTCATTGTAGGACTTTGAAAATAGCAGTTTCTTGTGCCCTGGAGTGTTGGTGAAAAATATCTCAAACACAATTTTATATCATTCGTACATAATATAAGTCATTCAAAAGTATGAGTAAGCGTCCGTCATGTGGCATTTGCAAAAACTACCCGAAATATGACTTGCTGACTGCATTGGGAAAAGGTTTGAAAATGAACATACTGATTCTTCAAACTGTTTTATGTGCAGTGTGTGTGTGTGTGTGTGTGTGTGTGTGTGTGTGTCTATATTGTGGTTTTCAAGTGAAATGCATCAATCAGTAGAAGAACAGTAAATGTTTGTACATTGCGGAGGGCCAAGGGAAGTGTAAAGCACAATCAATACCGTGTTCAGGGTTAATCACAACTATGACATCAATATTTGGAAGAAGAAGCAGAAACGATCAAATATGGTCACTTGACTGGTAAAAGATTAACTCCAATGCCTCATCGGTAAGTTCTTTCCAGGTGTAAATCCCACCACAGTCAGTACACAACATTGTTGTGGAAGTGACATCACAAAATACACACCATGTGACCACGAAACACAAAGTACTCTTGCATGCAAACTTTTCCTCATTGTTCAACTTTGGTCCACAGAACAAGTGTGAAGACTGTTTCATATACTTGAGCAATATAAAGACCAGAGTCTAGTACATTCAGGAGGCATAAACGTGCATTTCCAAACTAGTATGATAAATCCAGAATAGTTTAGATACATGATTTTCATCAATGGACTGTCATTTTTTTCCCAAACTGAAAATACGGAGCTTTTTTTGAAAGCTTTTTTTGAATGACAGACCAATAAGTTTGTTTTATGTTTCTCCCTGATTTTTTGCATCAAAAGGCAAATTCTATGCACCTTTTTTATGATGTATACAAAAACAGTGTGTATTATAACCTAAGCGTGCTCAAGAACACTGATGTGATGTAATTACTGATGTGAGTGTTCGCATGAGGTGCTGCATCCTCTCTTCAATGTTCCACACCTGTGCACGCTTCACTATCCAGCGCTTCATAGCATCACATTACTTCAACTAACCACGGCTTTTTGTTCTGGAAGCACAGTCGAGACACTGCACTATTTTCAGGCCTCGTCTGAAATGCAAGAAGGTGGCCGCCGGCGTCGAGAAAGGCTCACACATATGGACCTCTGAGGAGGCAGGTGGTTTATGGATGAAAGGAAATTCGAGAAAAGATGTGAACCAAACAACACCTTGTTTAAAGGAACGATTTAACAGCACAGTTCATATCAGTGGTATACAAATCTTTACCAAAAATAACTCTCCAAAACTCTCTTAGTTCATTTGACTCTGAAGGTTTAGTCTTTCCACAAGGAATGCAATAACTGGAGCAATTAATAACCCCGACTAGCCAACCATACCTCTGTCTCTTCACACTGTGGAATAGTCACGCTTGTTATCACCAACACTCATTAAGATACCAGACACAAAGACTGATTTGTCCCCAAAAACTTGATTTGCTTTGTTTCAATGAAAGGTTTCAAAGATGTCACTCCGAGTAACCGAAACTGTAACAATGCCTTCATTTTCCCACAAAAAAAAAAAAGGCAGAAAAATCTGCTCGAGCAGCATCAGAACATTGTTGTCGACAAGGTGGCTGTTAAGCTCGACCCTGGCAGCGGTCCCAAAGCTCGACGGGAGCTTAATAGTGCATGAGTAGAGAACAGACACTGAATCACACGTGGGAACACACACACACACACACACACACACACACACACAAACAGACCTCATCCTACAACTACACTTCTACCCGTGTTTATTTGCCGCAAACATCCACAGAGAACGATGACAAAACTTTCTGCGAGCCGGAGGGCTCATCCCTCGGTTACTTGTCACTTCCTCACCAATGCAAAACGAAGTAAAAGAAGATTAAACCACTGGAAACGCTAATTTTCCTCTCTTGCAAGAGGTTTATATGGCAGGTAGATCAGTTAACTGGATTTACCAGCTCATGTTCGCATTCGATTCCCTGACTCCCAGTCCGGGACGGAGGCCTCAAAGCTGTTTTCTGGGCACAAGGTCAGAAGCGGCAAGTGTGTAATTACATCCAAACAAATGTATTACTGCTAGTCTTGACGACGAACGAGCTGGAAACCTTTTTTTTTTTGTTGAACTTTCTTCAAGAGATATTCACGAGCTATTTGAAGGACCGGTCGGCTCCGAGGGGCCCGTATTCTCCTCAGTTAGTTGCAGAGACAATTTTCTTTTGTTTGCTGTTCTCTGGCACTAAAACAAGTCCTTGCTGCTGGGCCTCAGTGGTCAGCAGTACATTAATCACATGAAGCCCACAGCAGGAGAGACGGTGACAAAAGGCCAGGACCTAATGAGTTCAGAAGAGACCCCCCCCCCCCCCCAAAAAAAAAGAAAAAGTCAATGTTGGGCTTGACAGAGCGCTGAAGCACGGCGAGGCCAATTCACTTTCTGCAGCCCAATCCAAACATTTTTTTCCACTTTTCTGCTAAATAAATAGGCTGGAGCTAGAATTAGGCGGATCAGGTAAGGGGATAATCAGTAGCTCTAATAATACTCTGGAGTCTAATCCTCTTGCCTTAAGTGCACTGGGCCAGAGACCAGCTTCATCACCACATGCACAACTTTGACTGATAAGACTCACACATAATGCCCCCCAACAGTCCCACTGCTTCTTCTTTTATATTTTCATATTGCGGACATTTGTCATCTGCTGCTGCTCCTTTTATAACAACTCTGCAATACGAGAGCAAGCAGGATTCGGCATCTTAACTCAGGGAGGCTTTAGCTGGCCAGACTGACAGTTTTATTGACTGCGGCAGTTGTTGTGCCTTTGTCATTTTATTTACATGACATTTGAAAGACCATGAGATGACCTATGTCATTGCGCGACAAGAAAACACTTCGGAAGTAATGGCTTTGCTAAATTCACTGGTGTTTTTTTTTTCTTCCTTCTTTTAAACCGTTGAGGACAGAGATGATAATATTTATTCATCCAAGAAAGGTTTCTGTGCCCTTTATCAGTTCTGTCCTGCTTTACATTCCTGACACATTCATAACAGGCAGCGGGACACAACAGCTTAGCCCGACACTGTAATGGCCAGTTCTCTGCAGTCCTAAGCCCTTGTGACAGCCTGACTTTCACCAGCTCGTCAAAATGAACCTTCCATCTGCATCTGAAACTGGGTAAAGTTCAGGAACAAAAAAACAAAACACCACTTGTGGACAAAGTTTTACATCAGCGGTGTCGTTCCTAACAAAAACCTGCCATCATTTGGTTTCTAAGAACAGGCTTGGACGCCGTCACCTTGAATCCGGTTGATACCAATTAATACCTTTGTAGAGACATTGTGATGTCTGAGGGTGAAGCAGGGCAGCGAGGTCATTTGATCTGCTGTGTAACTTTGTTACAGAAACATTTCAAACTAGCAACCTGTACAGCAAAGTGCCATCGAGGACAAAAGTCCTCTACTTTAAGTGACCAACACTATTCATACCGTGTAAAAGCATGCACGGACCATGCTGAAGACTTCTGGTGCTCTGGTTGGACTGTGTGTTTCTATAATGTAAGCCACGATTTAATGACAGGACAGACGAATCTCTTAATAACCACCTGACAGTGAACACATTGGTCCTTGCAGAAAAACACGCCAGCAGTAAGCAAACTGCTCGAACAATATCCCGATTCTTTTGCCTGGGTTGAAATAAAGTACATCGAAATGAAAGTCATTACGAGCTCGCGCTGGTTGGAATTCAGTGGACTGAATTAAAACAGATGACTTCTGGAGAGTATTTAATAGACCACTTTAAAATGTTGTTAATTACACGACTCATTTATACATATTACATTGATTGCCGAAAGCCAATCAGCAGAGTTACAGCTGACATAAACGACTGCCCAGAGTCCTACAGCACCTGCAGGGAAAATGACAATAAATGTGATAAAAGCCAAGTGTATGCTTACCTGCGCTATTACACAAAAATATTCATTTTGTGGCATTCAGATGAACGTTTGTGCCAAATATGAGGATGTTCCCTCGAGGGTTTGTTTGCTTGTTTTTTTTGTTAAAGGAAGCCATTAAAAGAAATTGGAAAAAAAAAAAAAAATCAGATAAAAGTTGTGGCCACAATGACCTTCAGCTTTAATCAAATCTGAAGAAAGTGCTTGAAGGAACCCAGGTGAAACAACTTCAACAAAAACTTATGACATCAAAATGACAGCTACTGAAGTCATGTCAAGGTGAAATCTTGTCTTATTTGTACAAAGTGCAAACGTGCAGTTGGCTCGTTAGTATTTCACCATTTCATTGTTACCTTACTACATTTGGTCAGAAGAAAGACAATTTGATTCTCTCGGGTTTCAACAAGAGGCCAAATCGACAATAAAGTCGAGTTAGAATTTTCGAAAGACAAGACTTGATGAAGCAGTCAGGACTTGGCGCAGAAGCTACAGCCAAAGTGTTTGTTACAAGAGACCAGTGCGGTTACAATTACACTGGACTCTTCCCCACACATTCTAAAACATTGCATTTACTGACATTGCTTTCACAGACAGTGCCGCTGAGTGCGACGCACGGAAAACATAACATTGAGCGAAACACACTTAAGCATATAAAACGCTAAACTGCTGCTCGTTTCAAAACAAACTGCAACATCGAGTGCCATGTGACGCTTTACTTTCCTCACTTCTCTTTCTGAGGGTTTTTTTTTTTTGTCCTGATTTGCTGGGATGAATATTGCCCACAAAAAGGAACTTGACTCATGTTGACTGCATCATCTCAGGATGAAATTGCTCCACTGTGGGGGAGGAGGGGGCGGTTGTAACGTTACACCACACACGACGACTTCCTCTTGAGCGTGGCTGTCAAGCTAAACTAGTTAGCCTGTCTAAAGTTGCAAACCTGGCACTTTGATGTGTTCCGATGAAAAGCTAGCACATGTTTGCATAACTGTATTGTAAATAGGCATTTCAGGAGCTTTACAAGGCTGTTTTGAAAATAGGCTAAAACACCTAATGGCACATTAATCAATTTTCTTGACACGGATTAAAATACGTTGATATCTAAAGCATGTGACAGGAAATGGAGTATTTATCCTGGATATCCGTATCCCAGCAGGGATAATTGTGCTGCAGCATTGACCCAACCTAAAGACCTCAGCATCACCTGCATTCATGTTTGGCATAAGGAAGCACTGTAAATGATGAGAAAGAGGCCAAGGAAGCAGCGAGCCAGACTTTATCGAGGACCCATACATTATTATGCATTGAATAACTCTGCATGGCAGCCGAGGGGATGGTTTTGCTTCCGTTTTCTCAGTTTTGTTCTCTTGGCTTTTTATGAATAAACGCTTCGGCTCCGTCAGGCACATTCTTATACTTGCCTTGGATTTGAGTTCTGGCATATTTTTTGCTTAATCTGCGCCATCTGTTTATTATTCAAAGGTTTTCTCAGAGAGGTGGGATTTAACAGATAGCGGTAATCCAAACTGAAACAATGAACTGAAAAGGGGCCACAGAGTCCAACAACAATTCTCTGTGTGTTCACGACGACAAGAGTCTCTTTCACAGCGTCACTTGATTCTATGTTAATAATGTGAAAACATCCCTGAATGCAGGTTTGATATTGGACCTCCATTGATGTATTCGCTTCTGCCGACCTTGTGGTCGCACTGTGTGGTGGGCGTGACCGTCCAACTGATCCAGCAGTTCCTCCGAGGCAGAGAGCGCACGGGGGACTTCCTGCATGGCTACATCCGTGGGTCATTTCTCAGTTCAACTCATGTCGTAGAAAATTCCACAGAAAAGGAGTTTACACTAAATGCATCGATTTCTGTACCACATAAAGCTGCTCAGAGGTAAACAAGTTCCAGGCAATTGACTGCTACAATATATTCTCCTGCTGCGGTTAATACCTGGACTTCTAGGTCACGTTACAGAGTCCGTGTCAAGGAAATAAATCTATAAGTGCAGGAAACCAAGAAAAGTAAGAAAGCAGAACAAGCTGTGTCTGAATTAGCTCATGTAAATACAAAGTGTCATCATGTGAAATAGCTCATCCCAAGAACAATAACTGATTAAAATCGACATGAAATAAAACCACATGTTTTGTAGCTCTGCATGTAATTTCCTTTAAAAAAAAAAAAAGGGGGGGGGGGGGGTTTCTGGAAAAAAAAAATCCTTGGTAACAGAAGAACCTTGAGAAATGACATCCCCTCAGCTCACCCTACAGCCACCCGACACCTGCTTATAGAGATTACACAAGCCATTAACTCCCTCTACAACACCGGGTTCAGCCAGCCTTCAGCCGCACTCCTTAAGAGTCTCTATTACGGCAGAAACTGCCTTTGAACTGCTACTGGAAAGAGAATATTCTTCCACTGTGGCAGTAAGGCCTCGCGTGAAGCAGGGAATCAGCCGCGTTCAAGTGCAGAGCCATCGCAAATAGACCAATAAATCGAGAGACAAAAGGCCCTCAATGCTGGGAGGGGAGTGGCGATATGCCGAGTCAAGGGTTGTGAATGGACCTGTTATGGCTTCTGCAGGTCCCCTGGCTATCAAAATGAGCCATAATAGCCATGTGACTGCAGCGTGAATGGGAGGATGAATAGGATTAGCTTCACAAGTCATTAATTGGACTGTCAGCTGAGGATTGCCAGCACCGCCACACGCGACACATTGCAAGTTCTGTAACGTTAATGAAATTCAGTAGATCTGATGAACGCGTGTTGCTCTTGTGTAACCATCCGCCCAACCCAAGGTTTGGTGCAATTAGTTGAGCCACACCATGGGCTCGGCGAGCCTTTACACCGTGAGAGTTACTGTTTGATACAAAGAGAAAGCTACATTTTTCACATTATAGACTAAAGTACAAGACAACATGACAATGTTGCCCTATAGTCGTGATGTGACCGCCCTTTTTAAAGTTTAGGTTGGGAAGCTCAGCCGAGATCTCTGTTGCTAATAAACTCAGCTCCACCAAAGTGGTAGTGCTGTGTTTATTAGCACAATATCCAACCATCTGTACCAGGAATTTGTCAATTACTCAAAAAGAAGCAGAAGGTGGGGTTTCATTTTGTACAATTGGCAACATTTTGTCAGCAACTATGAGCAAAAACATGTAATTTGCCTACCAGGCCACTAGTCGGTGATGTATTTTTGTGATACGACCACACACAACTGAAAGCAGAGAACAGTATGACGTCAACATTCAAGCTCTTTTTTAGGCCTCCTCCGTATCTGCTGTATGGAAGAAATGATCCACATGTTAGTGTGGCAAATAGAATTTCAAATGCCGTTTTCAGAGACTCACAATACTGTCATGTAAACGAATAGCCAACAGGCAACAAAAGTTTACCGTTGTCACTTTAAAATGTTGTTGTGTAAACGCCACCTATAGCGGATTATAACTACCAGGCTAAATTCCTGCAGAAAGTGCAAATATGAAAGCCTGGTAATAGAAGATGTCTGGGTAGACGTTTTAGAGTGCCATCAATATAAACCCTTTTTTTTTCAGTCCCAAGACAATGTTATAGCAGTTGCTTGGAAATGCATGACAACCTTAAGTATTACTATAGCTTCACAAAAATAAAAACTTTACCCAAAAATTGTGAACCTCCCTCCACCCCACGGTCATGATTCATGTGCCCATTCACACAGATCTGCCAAACCCAAGCATCATTATCACACCCAGGTTTAGCAAATGGCTGCTTAGCAATCCTGTCTGGCTGGCATCAGGTACTGAAAAGTGAAGCACATGACTGCGATACACAGTGTCGAGTCCCTGTACCTTCTGAACCGGGCACCTTGTAAACCCTGTGTTCAATTTTATTTAACTCAAATCTCCTTGCACTGTGTGGCATGCAGCTTTCAAGTTCAAGGTGTTTCATCACTGCCAAAAGGGTGTGCATGAAATCATTGATCGAATGTCCTTCAAAAAACAATGCGGACTTTAAAATCAATCCGGCAATCAGGCAGGACCAGACAGGAGCATTGTGCCCCTGAAAACCACTCGGTGCTAGACATAGAAGTAAAGATATAGTGTGCAATTAAGGCTTCATCCAACAACTGTCATCAACAAGCCGGCCATATAAAGTGTTTGTGCTGGAGTGCCTGTCCCAAGGTCTCAATGTTTACCTCGGCTGTGAAAAGAGAGCATGAAATGCATCAACCCTTTATTGAAGAACAATGTCAAAAAAGCAGAAAAGAAATCTGGTGAAGAGACTTAAGATAAAAAAATAAAAGGTGACATGAATTCCACCTGCACAACAGGCAATGTATAGCTTTACAAATGTGTTTAGGAAGATCAGAGCTTCAGAGTGCAGCGTTTCTGGGTCAAAAACCTCCCATTGGCCATTAATTAACTTGAAGAATGCCAATGTGGATCCGTGTTATGGGGAAAACAGTTACCTGCGGCCGCTTCTTCGCGAAGCCTTTTGAATTCTGCCCTGCACAGCGAGCTGCCGTCAAGGAAAAACCCATGAAGAGGGACAGAATCCCGATATAGACCTGAAGTGTCATCCAACACCAGGGCTCCGCGATAACAACAAGAGACGTGGCTCAAGTCTCACGAGGGGTGCAAGGAATGAGTTTGTGGGTCACCTATGGAGCCTCACCAACAAAAATACAGTAGACGGGAACAACCTGGCCTGGATACCTCCCCTCCTTGGTCTTTTTTGAGCGCGCTTTAACCTCGTACTGCATGCATGCACGTGTCACATAAACACATAAAAATTTCAAAGCAGTTTTTACCGACAGAAACCGTAAGAAAATACATTCGAAACTTAAGGAAAAAAAAAATGCCGACAGATTTTGGGATTCAAATCCGACTCGGGTCCGTCTTGCTGTAGATGTCAGGCCTCTTGGTACGGTAAGAAGCTTTGGCTAAAAACCTCCACCAAATGGCACACGAGAGTGCCAAGAAAAGCATCCAGACTAGTGCAAAGCCTTGTGAAAGACGGGCTTCAGCTGTTCTTCCAATTTCTTCTTTTATTATAAACCTGTCTCTTCCACTTTTTGTTCGTATTGAAGAAGTTTGGTAAATTTGTAGAGAATCTATTTTTTTGTTGTTGTTGTTTAAATTGCCTGTGGAAGTAGAGAAGACTGAAACACATCCTTATAGTTTGGAGCGTCAGCATGCAATTCATCTTTGCAGCTCCAAAAATAACAGTTTCATACCAAACTCAATCAACATCTGACTCGGAAGTGAGGGATTTCTCAGGCTCGACACAATCATGTCAATTCACAATTAAGTAACTGTTGCATTTATCCCAATAACTAGTATCTAGTTTCCGGAAATAATACAACCAATTGAGGTTTTCCACTATGTAGTGCTGAAGAAATTACTGGGCAAAAGCTACTTTTGGGAATTCCATGTTTTGTTTTGGTTTTTTTTTTTTCACATATGTATTTTCTTAATAGATATTTGAAGAAAAAAAATGCACCCCATCAACTGAAGACAAACTTTTTAGATATCTGGGCTGCGGAAGCATCTACTCCTACTCGAGAGGGAGAAACACAAAGTGGAAACACCTGTTGCTGAAACAAACAGGAAGCCCATTGCCTTGTTTTCCAACCCTATCTTGTATTTCCTTTTTGGTTCCAAAATTGGCATCTTAAGTAATCTCCATATTGCAGTCAGCATTGATATAGATGTATGTTTTGCTCAACTATAAATAACGCTGAGATTTTGAGAGTGACAGTAAGTGATTGTATCTCACTTCCTATGCTGAATGAATAGATAAAACACTGTTGAGAGGCTCCACTGTCAGTTATTAGAGCATAAATAACTGTAAATAGGCTATTGTGTTTCCAGTAACCACTAAAATCCAACAAACCTTTACATTTTTGGGTGTTAGCCATTCTATTCTATATATTGTGTTTCCCTTTTCGGTAGCATAGCTTCCAATTTCATTGACTGTATTGTACAGTTTGATACATTTCGCAGAAAGTTTAGAAGAATTAATGCAACACTGCACCATAGACCAATTGAATTCCATCTCCTTCAGGCATTTGCTAAATAAAGTGTATAGACCATGTGTTTTTGCTGTTTTGCGTCGCTGTGAGTGAGTACAATTGAGACATACAGAAAATCTATTTGAATTGGATCTTGATTTGGCAGCGAGTTTCACACTTTCCTTCACAGTATCTATCCATATGGCCGAAGCACGGGTCATCCCACAATGCGTAGCTCAACAGTCCAATGAGCACTGCCACCGAAACTTGTGGAGAATGCAAGACGGTTCGCATCCTGACTGGAGGTGGAGGTCGTATCTGAGCAGAGGTTATGGCCTCACATCTCAGCTCGGCCGATGGAAAAAGGAGAATATTGCTTGATAAATCCAATACTGCAAGCAAACATGTGAAATTTAGATTCCTTGAACAGTTTAAAGTCCCCAACACAATATTCCCCTTCACATTTCCTATCAAAGCCCTAAATCGTGTCGACTGAGGGAGCGTTAGAACACTGTGTGGTTAAACTGGGTTTGATGTTTAACTCAGAAGTTTGTTTAACCTCTCGTGTGCCCTCCCCTCTGGTTAACCGCAAGTTACTCGGCCACCACGATGACATGACATTCACCCACAGCAGGAAAAAGGGGGGGAGGAAAAAAAATTTGAGAGCAAAGTACATCCGTCTGCTTTATGTTGAACCCTTGTAGGATTCTTTTTACGGTTCATTATCAGCTCCGCTCTTCGTGGGCACGGCTAAATTAGTCAAGGCGACGTCACCTCCTCAACAACGCCGGCCACAGAAACTCGGACACACTGTGTTGACTGCCATTTAGATAGTCATGGCTGTTTGATTTAATCAAACCTGAGCATTGTCTCCACGGACAGATATGAGGCCTTCGCGGTGACGCGACCTCACCCTGCCGCACAAAAGCCGCCTCTGTGCCGGGGCTGCACACAAACGCTGGCTGACAACACAAGGCCAGGGGATGAAAGGTCTCCTCAGTGTTTGGTGACAGTTATTACCCTCTCCACTGAAACCAAATACCTGTGGGCCCAGATAGCATTATCTTATTGGGAGGCACGGACAGGGGGGGGCCAGCCTGTAATCAGGACCTGTGCCTTAAATAGCTCCCCCTCCGCAGGTCTAATGCCCTCCTCTGCCCATCTCTGTTTCCAAAGCTTTTTACACAATAGTTTGACTTTGCCACTTTTTCTGAAATTGAACCTGGGAGAAAAAAAAAATAAAAAAAAAAATCAACACAAGATCAACAGAACAACAACTCCCTTTTCAATCCAGCTCTATTCAGTTTCAAATGCACAATCCAATTTCTGACAGATTCCCGACTGGCTCGGTGAGCAGTGTGCGTTTTGGCTTTATTTACCGAAGCGAAGGCCGGAGGAAAATCTCTCAAAATGATCAATAGGACATTTCACTGTCAACTTACCGCAGTTACTCATTCGAGCATGGTGAGCGAGATAACAAACTGACACTGAAAAGATGACGGAGTAAAAAAAAAAAAAAACCCCAAAAACGAGGATGAAAGCCAGGGAGACGGGAGAGTTTGAGAAAAGGAAAGTGTTTGTTAGGCCCATTTGGGAGGTAAGAGGTTTAGCCAGGAGAATCCCGAGCAGCACGAACCCCCAGCTTCACACAACAGGCCTGGACAGATTAATATCACCCCCACTGCACGAATGGCCGATGTGCATTGTGCACAAAGAACTTTGCAGACTTCCATTTTAACGATAGTTTAAACCTTTCAAAGAGCAATGATGGAACAAAAGCTATGCTTTTTTTTGCGGGGGGGAATCTTTGATTGATACCGTGTTGTGGTTTTGTGGTTGGCGCAAACAAATAGATCAGGTTTTGCTGCTTCTGAAGGAAAGTGAAACATGCAAGACTGGTCAATCACAAACTCTAAATTACCCACACACACACACACACACACACACAAAAAACGTGTTTACTTTTCACCCTCTCTTTGGTAAACACACGTTCTACAATATACAACCCAAATAGCTTACATGTCGCCACACCATCGAGAAACTGAGAGTGAGGGAGTTTATTTTGGGGTGTGATTTACCGACAATACCCAGAAGTTTTGTGAAGTCACCAAGGGATGAGTGCTACAAAAATACACACGCATCCATTAAATAGTTTGTGCACATCTGATGCCATTTTGCCACTTTTTTTGTTTTAATGAGTTTGGCATTTAGATACAGTACTCTGAATTTAAAAGACAAGTGATTAGCAATGGATTCAATGACACAGAGCTTCTTAGAGACGTTACAACAAGGACCAGCTCCTTTGCGTTGAGTTAACCTTTTTAGATTACCCTAACCCTATTCCGTCATTTGTCCTCAAGTTTTCAGACCATTTTATTTCTCAAACTTCCTCATTTCTATTTGTGAAATGCAATAAAGGGAAAACACTTGTATGTAAGAGATAGTGGAAGCTTTTGAAGTCATGTCAATATGATTTAGTTTCTCTTTAGCCTTTTACTTCTACAACTTGGTTGTGTTGGTGCACAAAACTCATGATTTCTTTTTTTTTTCTCTTTGGTGAGATGAACATATCTTAAATGTGACAAACCTTCTTTTCTCCATATGTTTACAGCAGCAGTCTAAAAAGCCAAGCTGTACTGGCACCTGAGCAAAACCCAGCCTTATATCATTCCTTATCTACTAAAACAGCTTAATTATAGAAAATAGAGGATTTTGCATTTTTTTGGACATTGACATGCAAGTGAACAAAACTGTTTCAAGATGGAAAATTCCTGGTATAACCCTAACCCAAAAACAAACAAACAAAATGCAAAACGTGTTGAAATGAAGGGGAACGTATCAAAATGCAAAATAAGAGGAAAACATTACTAATTACTGAAGATGAACATTTCTATTGACTCATAAATTGACAACATTTCGACAATGTTTGTAAATGTAATGTATCCATATTGCTTTCTCTCTGAAAATGTCTTACAGTACATAATAATGTAATCGGGAGTGTGAAACCATGAATTTTTAGCTTTCGCAAACAAAAAATTTGCAAAAAAGTGTGCACGCCGAGATAAAGAGTAATTTCCCGTAAGGTGAGACTAATTACAGCTCTAACAGTGGTCACACGTGTTGCCATTAAACCCACAGAGCCTTATCTCTGAGGCAGGCGTTTCCAGGTGCATCACAGTGAGACTTTGCCCAGGGGAGCAGCGTGAAAAACAAAAACAAGGAAGACAAACCTGCAAATTCAGCGAGAAGCTTCACGTATGCTTTTGTTTGGTCGTCATCGCAACAGCTAATCAAAGACAATTAAAAAAAAAAGCTGCGCGTTTGATCGGTCTTTTTAACTCCGCCACTGTGAACCGAGGAGCAACTTTTAAAAGCGTTTTCTTCTCGGGCCAACTGAGACGCCCGTGAAGGCGATGGGGAGGGGGGGGGGAACCTTACCCACAGTGTATTAGATGATGACGGTTGCCAGCGGACTCCCTCAGGTGCACGGTAAATTCATTTTAAATCCATCAGAGAGAGCAGGTGTGTTTATACTCGGCAGGTATCCTCAGTAGGCATGCGAGCTCTCGCTGCACTGATTACACTGAGCTAAATATGGCTTTGTGCTAACACAGACAGTAGGCTGATCAAATCCCTGATGTCAGAGTGAGGAGGCGGAGCCTGTAGGCCACAGGTCAGGTGTCTGCAGTGCACTGCTGCGGCTCGGAGCATGTGCGCGCACTTGTTTTTACCAATCATGCATGGCTACCAGCTGCTTATACATTTATGAAGACCTTCTCGGAACTGGCTGGATGTGACTTTGAAATATACACTTCTATACAATACAGGGACAGAACTCATTGCAACTTCTGAAGAGAAAATACTCCAATAGAGTTAAAAAATGTTAGGCAGTAAAGCTGTCATTAGTTTAGTCATCTGGAGCTTTGTGACATGGACAAAAGATTAAGCTTTGGGTCTCTCTCTCTACCTCCCCCTACCCGAACCAGGGTCTTTTTCGCCGCGGTTGTTGTGTTAACACGGTTTATTGAAACGTCATCACGTGACACAACCTCACGCTCTTTCAACGAGGTGCAGATGCTCCTGTCAAGAGAATAATGAAACTTCCACCCCTGACTGGTTTGACTGCTGACTGGAAAAAACAACCCATCAGATAAAGCCGCTATATGACAACCATTTATTTTATTTTTTTTTATAGCAGGTACTTGCAGTTCTTATGTTTTGAGAAGGATTGATTAAATTTATTTGCAGGGACGCGAAAAACTCTTGACCTCAACAGTCCTAACTTTTGGCATTGGTGTCTCCTGACATGGAGCTCCTGGGAAAATGATGTCTCCGGCTGCCGACGGGAACGAACGTACATTAAAGCATTGGTTCCGATATTGGTGCAAAAACTTAACAGCAAAACAATATGTAAGCTCGTATATCTTCTGGAAACAGGTGGAGTGATGGTTACTTGTTGCTGCCCAAGCATATGATTTTTCTTTTCCTCCGCGCTGGAAAAATAGATAAGACATCCGCCTGTGTTCACAATCCTCCGCGTGCTTTGTGAAAAACAGTACAGAACAGTTCTACATGGTCCGCTGGAGCAGATGATGGCAATTATTCACTCACACCTCATTATTTTAAACTTTGGCCACATTTAATCGGAACACTGACAGAATGTACAGAGGCTTCCAACTGCTTAATTCCACAAAAAATTAGTCAATTATAAAATTTGCATATTTGGTTTGCAATGCATCAAGTGAAGTAAAATGTAAATCAATTTGCTTCTGCATGGGATTAGTCAGAGCTTTATTGAAAGAGCTTCCTTATAGTGAAGGCCTATGTTGAAGTGAGGCGCAAACTCTAAAATGAGTTGAAATTAATATTAAAATTATGTTCCTAAATATAACTCACTGGCATTAAACGAGGCTGAAAATTCAGACGCGTCGCCCCTTTTTGTAATGCGACTTCTTCGCTGTCGTCGCCTTGTAAAAAGCGTAAAAATCAAACAAGTCGCCTCACAAAAACAGAACCAACGGGTCTCCCTTACACCTGGTATTACCCGAGTCTCGGATCCCCACTGGGCACAGCTGGATCATGCTCACAGGTAGGAATCACAAACTTCACCTGCATACTGAAATAAGTCTTCAGCAAGTAGACAGGAGATCACTTTCTCCAGCTCCAGTCTAAATCCAACAGTAAATACGCAGTTTGGGTTGTACGTAACGCATCCTGACTATCCAGTCTGGTGGCGCCGCAGAACCTGAACCCTCCATCACATGTCCTGTTTCTTCTTTATTTGCGTCCTAATCTTTTAACACACAAAAGCTTTGGTTCTGTCCATAGGACAACGCCTCAAAGATATATTCTGGTAGTATTTCAACAAAAAGTTACTTCATCGTCGAATGCTTGTAGGAATCGTCGCGAGATTCCTTTTGCTCAACCGGAACACAGGTATAAAGGAAAATATACTTGGTTCAATGCATTGGACGTGTGCCCGGTAGCCAATCGGCACCAGAAATATTAGTTGGTTAAATCAATTAAGTGTTTTACTCATGTACCAGGCTGCTTAACTAAACAGTCTCCTTGCCCACAGTTTCAAAACATTATGGTGGAAACTGGATGAGTGATGCCTTGCAAAACCAGAGTGGTCCAGTGATACTTTTGCCGAGAAAATAAAGAAAAAAAAGGAAAGGAGTGTGGGGTATCACGTGGGCTGTTAAAGCCCAGCATAGAATCACTCCACAGGAGCAATGCAGAAGCACCTTTAACTCAAACGTTTGGTTTCTAACCTTCACAGTCTGAGAAGACAATGACTTTGCAATGTCCGCTTCCAAACGACTTTGTTGAAGGTGTTTAAAGGAAAGTTTAAAGGAATATGATGACTTGAACACCCAGCGCTGGACTTTTGTGAACATTTGTCTTTTTAGACTCGTCACCTGCTCCCATATGAAATGCTTGTTTCGTCGACAAAGTAATTAGTCCCCAGGAACATCCCCAGAATGCTGATGTCTTGGTGTCCTGACCAGCTTACAGGGTTCTGCTGGTACCAGATAATGGTAAATACTTCATTTTGAGCCAAACTTGAAGAAAACAAGTTTGCCCATTTTTGTGGAAAGCCAGCTGGAGCTCTGACGGCAAACCTTTGCATCACCACAGGCGAATTAACAATTAACGGCAAAGTCTGCTCGATAATTTCCAGGAGAGAAGAAAAACCACCGTAGGGCACAAAGTTTGGACGCTCTGGAGAGGACTGCTGTTTTGGAACAATGAGTGCGGCTGCTGTTTGGCGTGCTGAGAGGATTCCAGCGATTCCAGTCTTAACAAAAACTAAGTCAAGGCTTTATTGTGAATATCAGCAGGGGGAATTCAGCTATCGCCCTCCCAGGCACACAGAAAGCTCTCCCCGAGGCAGCGCTGCGCGATGAACTGGTACCTGCAAGACTTCTTCTAATGTTTCCATTCTACGGTAAATGCTCGGTAATTACAAGGCCAACACTGCGCATATCCCCCATCATCATTAAATGAAGGGGTTTGAGGCGATGAGAAATTGGCTGGGTTCAGCTTGGAGCCAGCAGAATCCTCGTGGAAATTTACAGCACTCCAAATGGTAGGCCACCTCCTCTTTCATTTGTCTCGGAAGCTAAATACATATTTTCTGACGTGGACGGCCTCCAGAGTGAGCCCAAGTTTTGCGGGTAGGGGCAAACTAATGGGATTTTGTTTCGTGGAAACACAACCTACTTCTCTCCCGATAGCTTCAGTCTCGTGAATAACAATATAATTGTGGATGGATGTTTACTGGCTTATTGGGAGTTGGCAGTGCAACAACTCCGCTGCAGCTCAGTCTCACTTTCTGTCACTCGGGTTAATGTCATCTGCTGAAGAGACGGTGGGAACTAATGTCACATTTTGGAACAAAAAACATGGATACCAAGTAAAAACCTTCTGAATAGTCATACTTGTGCTGCGATGGGGTTATTTAGATAATAGTTGGCTCTCCAATTCAGCAGCTTGCCTCGCATTCCTCAGCTTTTTGGGAGAGCAGAACTACAACGAACTGTATTTCAGGATTTTTAAAATACCTAAAATTCATGGTGTGCCGAGTTAAGGCTGAATTCCAACCGTCTCTGAACTCATAACTTGGAATCACGTCACATGAAATCACTGACAACTTCTTTATCCTAACATGTTAAGACTGCACAGCCCTATTAAAAGCTCAAGCCGGAGTCCTGCAAGCTATCAAGAGTTAAAAATCTGCATTCTGCCTTTACGGTGACGAATATTACAACTTCTACTCTCCAAGTGGACAAAGACAATTCGAAATTCCACAAAACAAAAACAAGGGTACTTTCAAAAGTCATGCAACAACCAGTACATTGAACCCAAATGCTTCGATCCAAACCACATTGCATGTTTTAAATTTGCATAATCCTCACAGATTTTATGCATTGAAAACATTAAAACAGCTAACTGGAGGTAATTCTTAATAGAATCTCATCACATCATGACAGCTGGTGTTGCAACATCATAAAGCACTGATTCAAAAAAAGAAGGGGCAACAGGCAACTTTTTCTACATTTACCCATCCCAGGATGCAGTGGGTTATCACATCAAGGCACTCCGGGGAGTTGATGGGGGGGTCAAGGGTCTTGCTCAGGGACCCAGAGTGGTGACATGTCCACAGTGGGATTCTAATGTGTGAACCTCCGATTGAAACCTTGCTTCTATTGCCACAAGGCCACCACTGCCTGTAACAGTGGCTACAACTGGAGCTGTCACAGTAAATATAGCATAATCAGCAAGGGCCAAGAAAACCAGTGTTCACAGGATCTTTCACCTTTTTTTTTTTTTCCAGGACTTCTGCTCTTTAAAACAGCCTGCTCACAATCCAGTGGGATTCAATGAACACAGCAGCCATAATGATAATCAGGCTTTGTGCACAGAGTGTCAGCACCAGTGTATAAAAACCTGCTCTTATAACCCTCACGAGCTGGAGAAGCCGAACTGCCGAACAAAACAAGTCGCGGCAGGAGACGGCACAGAAACCACTGCAGCAAACATCTATCAGAGCAGCAACACACCAGGGACTGGTTCACAGGTCATGCAGGTTCCTGCTTGCTATGGCCGTACAACACTCTTTAAATATGGCATTGATT
Source organism: Blennius ocellaris (assembly GCF_963422515.1). NCBI lineage: Eukaryota > Metazoa > Chordata > Actinopteri > Blenniiformes > Blenniidae > Blennius > Blennius ocellaris. The sequence goes on along the minus strand of NC_137650.1, from coordinate 12,300,927 downwards.
GGTTGACTTGTTCCGTTAGGTCCAGTTATCGATGTTAACTATGCTTCACACATGACAGCATAACAACTACCGGCCCTCCCGGTGTCCACTCGCCATTACTCTCGTCCAGCGCACGCTCACCTTGACCTAAACCTGACCAGACTCGCGGAGCAGTGAATCAAATTTCCCTCCATGTGCCATTTTGCTCAGTCATGCACATGTGGTTCACTGAACACACAATTCATTGTGATGCACACGCCCACTTGTGTGCGCGTCAATGCACACTCCTCTCTCGGCAGCCACCAACACACACATGGGGAAACTCTCACACACCCTGCACACATTTTTTTTTTTTTTTTTTTTTTTTTTATGAGCGTGATCAAACTCCTGCTCAAGAAAGGTGACTGAAATAGCTCCAGTTATTATTTGCAGTTATTCAATCAAAACTTTTCAACAACTGAACTGGTCTTAACATTAAATCATGACCGGTGCTCAGTGGGAGGACTTGCCAGTCGTTGAGAGAATTTGACATAAAACCCAGACAAAAAATAACCGCAGAGGCGGGAAACTACTCTGCATTCAGAGCAGTATTGTGGTAAAACACAAGCAGAAGTAACCCCCCCCCCACAGAAGCTTCAGAAAAGGTTCTTATTAATCGAAGAAGGATGGCATCATGTGACGCTGACACAAGATGTGGCCTAAATGTTCTGAGGTTATGTCGCTGCGCTAAGTAATGAAACTTGTTTTGTAGAAGCAGTTTTACCATCAGAGGTGATTACATGACTCATTTTTTTTTTAGGAAGCCACCATCTGAATAGAATAAGCAACAAAAGTCAAGGTTTTTAGGAGTAAAGTTCACCAAAGAAAAGACCAAAAGATGTCGTCTCTGTCAAACATTTGCACTGAACTATTGCACTTTTTTTTCTCTCTTCCTTGCCCTGAATACACACCGTGTCAGTCTGTTTCATTTAAAACTTGTAGCTGGTCAAACTGGCCTTGTCAAAACAAAAATGTGTTTCCATTTAGCGGATCAATTCCCTGAGATACTGTACCAAATCAAAATCTATATTTGGGCTGAAGTGCAATGAGGATTTTTTTTTTTTTTTTTTAATTACTCTTGGGTTGCCTTTCTGTCACTTGTTCTGAAGAGGCTGAATGCTTATTTCTTATAACCAGCAAGTCCTTGCTCCCCGGGACTCTTGATATATAACCATCCAATCACAGACCAGATAGTCAATAGCATCAGCAACAGAAAGAAGCTCACTAATTTCACATTTTGTGACCATTTTGCAGCCAAAAAGTCAAATTAAATCCACACATCCAAGTCATAATAGGGTCAAGTCTATAGTGATGTATAGAGTCGTAAGCTCTGACGTGTATCGTATTGGCCAGATTCTTCTGAACCCACTGACCTGATTCAAGCAGATGTAATGTCCTAAAAGTAGAAGGACAAGTGGAAAGTCGATGAGCTGTGAGCTGGGTGGTCCGCGTGTCTAAATTTACCAGGCTAACTATAAGCCGGGGTTTGTGTAGATACAGCTGGCTGCCAAACTGCTGATAAGTAAGGTAACGAAACTTCCTGAACCCCTGTTGCATTACCAAGGTGGTTAACTTCAGATACATAAAAGTTAACCTTTAAGCTATCAGTAAGTGCGTGAATTGGTTTGGTAAATCCGACACACCTACAGTGTAACAGCCTTCGGGAAGGAGTCACAAGGGGACTGTTTCCTTGTTTCAAGTTGTCACCTCCTGTGCAGAGCAGAACGTGGGGGGGGGGGCGGCGAGCACGCTGCCTACATTCACAGTCACTGAGTCAGATTTACAGGGGAAAAGCCTCCGCACGGAGTCACGTGAGAAATACAATAACCAGGCTGCCTGATGGACACCAAGGCCTGCTCCACTGAGTCAACGATGACTGGACGAAATCTCCGAAATGACTCGTCACAAAATGTTTGAGGAATAAAGACTTGAGATCACATAAGGCGATATGGCAGCTGCATGCAGTCTTATCCATCCCCAGTCTGCTTGATTTCTTTAAAAACTTTCTTAAAACCAGGGATCAGTGGGAGAAAAAAAAAAAAAATGTAGCGTGGAATCCAACATTATTACCATGGGTGTTAGTGTGGGTATTAGGAGAGTTTGTCAGATTAGTTCTGATTTCGAGGCAGGAGATAATCCTGCAAGACACTGGAAATATGTAACACGGATTGTGTCTGACTTCCCCTGAGGGAAATTCAACTTAAAAAGACCCCCGATCAGTTTCCCTGCGGTGGCCTGTCCTGGGGCCCTGAGAGAGTGGCATTGAATTGAAGGAACACTGTAAGTGGAGATGAGACCTCGGGTGCCGTTTCAAAGCGAACCTGGCCGTATGGTGATGCACGAGGAGCAGCTCAAGCTGCAAAAGAATGAGTCAGGTACCGGCTTCACTGAACAATAGCATGAAAAATAAAGCATGGCGTTAAATCCTGTCTCGCAGCTGTACAAACAGGATGTGGTCCAGGCTTCCCAAATACGTCAATGTGCCAAATAGTGATGATACCCCAAATAGAAACACTAATCGATCATATTTTATATGGTGATGAGTGTCAGTGCTCATCAAGTTGTAGGAAACAACTGTCAAGATATATTGAGTTGCTATCTTCCAAAAGGCCTTGGCCAATAAAGTTAAAAATATATATATATTTTTTTTTTTAGATTTTTAGGCAGATTATATAGTACATATCAGAATATTTATGATTTTTGTTTATATTGTTTTAATATTTAGGGGTAAATTCCAATATATTGAGGCATTTCAGGCATTCGCTTTGCAATTTATTTGAAATCTCAATATTTTCTTCAACTTAGGGATCACATAAATTGTTACCTTTATCACTTTATTAAAATGTTTATCTCAAGTTAAATTATTCCATTTTGATTTTTAATTGGGAATGCTGCTAAATATTTTTTATGAATGTTGTGGTTTTGTGTTCACCCTCTTTTTTAATTAGATTTATGTTTACTTGATACAGCTAAGTTGTTGGGTGTAATTGATTTTTAATAATATTTACTTTAATTATACATTCAGTTTCTTTTTAATCCCAACAGTCAACATTCTCTTTTGCCTCGTTTGTTTTTGTTTTGCTATTTATGTTTAATTATCGATGCAATGTTTCATACCATTGAACTTTTTGATCCATCATGTTATTGTTTGGGTTAACTTTTCTTTTTAATTTTAGAATGTAGTTGTTAGTAGCTGTGGTGATACTCAGTACAGTTTGATAATGTTTCTTCATTAATGCCAACAGGTGAATTGGAGCTGAACTCACATTAAGTGTCTTCTTCTTCTTTTTTTATTTATTTAATTGTGACATGTTTAAATATAAATCTTGCTTGTTTAGTGACTTCACATGTTGTTGATAAACCTTATTGCTTGAGGCCCAGCCATGCTGGGTCCCCCTGTCCTTCATGCTCTTCGCTCTTTTCAAGCCTTCATCTCGGCTCGGTTCGGCTCAGACTGACACGGCTCGGCTCTTCCCGGCTGGGCTCGGTTCGGCTCGGCCCAGAAAACGTGAGAGCGAGTCGCCCACATTTGGCCCCGCAGCTCCCCGAAGGAGGATGTCATGGCTACCGAGCAACAAGTTAAACCCCACCACCCCACCCACCCCCCCGGCAGCCATTAACCAACTTCAGTAAAGAAAGAAACCCAAAATTAAAAAAAACACTCAGAAAGCCGCAGACTCCATTCAGGTCCCGGGAAATAACGAGCCGTTGGCGGCTCCTCTTACCTCCAGCAGTTAAAGCTCAGCGTGAACAAGCAGCAGCGTTAAAGCGCATAATAATCCTCCGTGTTGGGGGACGCCGGAGAGAGCTGGGGGGGGCCGGTGCGTCCCGGTGGAGGAGATGAAGCAGGTTCCGCCGGGCGGCAGTGGGACAACAACGGGGCCGGAGGTCACGAGCTTTCCGTCCGGGAACCGAACCACTGACTTTAGTTTACAGTTAAGTGTTTCCCCGGACAACTCAATGGGAGGGAGGGAGGAGTCGGTCTGCGCCGGGACGGGCGCTGCTCGCGTGGGGTTGGGGGGGGGGACGAAGTCCGAGTGTAACCCCGAGCTCCGGGACTAAGTTCCAGTCCCACACACCAACTTCTCTCCACTGGAAACACGCGCAGACACGGGAAACATGGCGAGAAGTGTTGGGGAAGTGTGGCTGTCTGGATTGGGACAAAGTATCGTGGCCACTCCTTGGTTTGAGGAAGAAGCTAGCAGAGTTCCATCGTCATCATCCTCCGTGAGGCTTTCACAATTAAAGAACCTTCAGGGGTGGAGAAAAAATAAAAATAAAACAAATGTGTTGCCTATTGAAAGGTCAGATTGTTGGTTTTAATAGAGTTTATGCCAGTTTATATACAGAAGGAATATCATCTGATTCAGGCCTTGTATTCCTAACAACAATCCAAGTGGAAACACATATTGTTTGCGTTCTTGTTTCAGAAAAGGTTTGCGTTTACTTGGCAACATTTGGAAAATGATATGAGTTAACACAAAAATGACAGAAACCCTGAAAATTATGTAGTTATCATGTAGAGCCACGAGTGGGTGCTGTTGGTTGTTTTTGTAACAAAACCACTCACATGCGCGTAGTTAGTGACACTGACAGTCGTACAGACAGACCATGATGTTGAATTATTATTATGTTATTATTATCAACTATAAAATCACCAAATATGGACTGGGAGTCACACCACTCCGCCATTGTCGTTATTGCGCATGTCCAGGAGAACCATTTACGATGGCTGTGGTGTGCATGCACAGTAGCAGCATGTCAGAAAAGTTGTGTTTTCTGCTCACACAGAGCTGGAGCATTTTCAAAAAGTTCCACCTTGGGAGCAGTTTTCAAAAAGTTGTGTTTTCTCGTTCTTCAAAGCACAGTTGTCATGGAAACAAACACCCAAAACACAACAAAAGTTTTCCTTTTTCACTTGTCAGTCAGTGGATCAATTCAATAATGATTTTACTCAACTGAGTATGATATGCTTGCATGATACAACACATTTACCCTCAAGCTTATCATTGATTTGTCAATGAGACTAATTGAACAAGAGAAGCATTTGCCTTGTATAAAGTCTGGTCAGGACTCTGATCAGATTCTGAACCAGGTTACACCACTTCCATCTGATCGCAACGTGTTTAATCGGAATTATCACAGTTTTTATGTAACTCAAATGATTATACATGCTGCTAAAACTTTGTCGTATTAAAACAGCGGTCGAAAAAGTGTAACGGAGAAATTAAAACGACAAAATAATCTTTATTGCATCATCATGAGTGAGTTTTAGTTGCAGACTCAGATGTGCTTCTTGCTCGATTGAGAAAAGGTATTATTTGTTAATTGCTTAATATGCATAGATTTAGAGGGAGCCTGATAACCAGCACACCTCAGTGTGGCCAGGCCAACCTGTCCAGGATCTGGGATTGGCTCCAGCCCCCTGTGACCCTGCACAGGATAAAGTGGAATAGAAGACGGGTGGATTCATTCATTAGTGAATATGCAGCAGTAAAACTGACTAAAGTGAGGCGCAAACATGAATTCTGAAACGTGAAAGTAGTATGTTGTTATTTGTGAGCATCGTTTCTATGAAGCTGCATTTTGAAACGTCACAATATCGACAGTTGTGACTAAATGTGCATTACTTGTTTACATGTGACTGAAGTGTGGAGACAATTCCTAGTGGCGGTGTGAAGTACAACACTCACGAAACCTTTGTTTTATTTTGAAGGCAGAGTCATGAGCTGAAGAGGAGAAAACTTTGTCACAAACTTCTGCATAGAAACAGACATGTGAAAGTACTGTAACTGATGAAGAGGAAATTAAATGAAAATAAACTGTTAGCCCTTTGGTCATGCTCCCCGGTTGGAAACTCTTAGGAAAATAAAGTTAATTTCACTGGTTTACTTTATGCTGCTAAGTCACATTTTTATTTGTGTTGCATCTCAGTGACATTTGATTTAGATTTCACCTGATTTCACTGTTTAGTACTGTTCAGATCACATCTAATTGAAAAATCTTCCACTTTTTGTCATTTCTTTGTTTAGAACATCAATTAAATCCAGCAAATAGTATGTAAGAAAATAACATTGTTGACATTATCCACTTCGAAGTGGATCCATTCACCCGTAGCCCGGTCCGGAAGGTGAAAGCTGTTGTCCATGTTGTTCACTTTCATTTGTACCCTGGATGAACCACCCCGCCCTTCACGGGCAGCTCAGACTCATTGTGGCGTGCCTTACCCAGCAGTAACCAGCAGCTGTGCATATTTCCCTCCCGTGGGACTGATAACTGTTCAAAGATCAACGATAAATCATGAGTTGTAGCAATTCAGCCCTCTGTGTTTGGATGACTGTCACGTGCAACACTAAACAAGTTGCAGGCCATGCAGTACTGACTGGCTCTCTTTTGTGTTTTATTTTGGTCATGCTGGGACTGCATGACGAACCAGTCTGTCTTTCAATGATCACCGATGGAAACTCTCACCACCTGTCTTTAAAGCATGAATCACAATTACTTGCGTCCAGCCCTTTGTAATGCACTATATGGTCAGAGTGCCATGCTTGCTTTCTGGTCGTGACTGCACACACCTTGAAAACAGACGAGAACCTAGAACTAAAGAAACTCTGGTGGTTCAAACTGCCCTCTGCTGGCTCTGAACGCCTTCTGCAGTAATCTCCAGGAGCGGGGACACATGTTGTTCTCTGTGGAGGTCAGAGAATAAAATATTCAGAAAAATAAGAGGCTCAGAAATGACAAAACGGCATTCAACACTTCAGAAAAGAGACTATCAACTGAGTGGCAGCCTGCAAAGTCAACACCTTGGGTGTTTCTCGTTTGCAGTTATAGAGTTTTAAAATGATTTTACCTTTCAGCATTTAATCCATGCGTTATGATATGTGAGGGGAAATTGATCCTCAGTTCTACAGCCGCTGATAGAAATGTATGTTGTTTATGCCGGCCATTATTTTCCTTCAGGCATCAACAAGATTAATTAGAGCCTGTAAATCCCGTCACATATTGAAAGTAGTTAATTGGTATGGCACGTATTTTAAAACCAGGCTTCAGTGCAGCCTTTCTTTTGGGATCTTTTGACTGACATGAATTGAATGGAGCTTACATATATATATATATATATATATATATATATATATATATATATATATATATATATATATATATATATATATATATATATATATATATATATATATATATATATAATTCTGGCAAAGAAAAGAAAAAATCCCAGAGCTTTGCCAGCAAGTGAGCCCACACTTCTGGATGAAATCACAGTTATTAATGTCACAGTGAAACCTCAGGGTGGGAAGAGTAGAATTCTGACGTCTGTGTGGCAGGAAAAATAAAATCTACCTCGCTGTTATGTTTGGACAATTTTAGGAGCCAGCCAGGAGTCAAGAAAAAAGCCCGGTCACTTGAAAGAACAGGCTGAACTATAGAGTCACAGTAATACCTCTAAGTATTGATTTCCAGCTCAGAACATGGCTCTTTGAGACACTTCATTCTCAGAATCTGTTGCAGATCACAGCTGTGACTAAGGCATTGCTGGTAAATCACACTCCTCTTCTGTCCTTTTAAAATATACACCTGTTTCCGGCATGAGACGATATCAAGGTAATGCCTGCTATTTTCAAGTATTGTGCCATTGACTGCGGTTACAAACGACACGGTGGTATAAACGGTCTTCAGCGCTCACCATGAGGATATCATACTGTAGAAAGTGGAGCATTAACAGCAAAGGTGGAAGTCTCCTACATTTTAAGGAGTTAAGTTTGATGGATTTTATGGGACAGTGGTTGGGTGTACTTAGTCGTTCATGGGGCTAATTTTCTTCATTCAAAATATGACATGAAATCTCAAACTCAAAATCAACTTTATGTGGTATTTGGTTGCCGATTGTCTTTATTAAAAGGTATCATTTCATGAAGGTTTCATTGCGAGACTTGGGTGTACTTACTTTTGCGCACATAAAAACACTCGAAGTAAGAAAATGTTGAATATATTTCACGCTGAACCCGAGATGAAAGCGTTACAGGGATTTTCACAGGCTCTCTTGGCATTACGGACCCAGAGACATACTATACAACAGTCTGTAATGCTGCCTTCAAAGCTCCCCGTCAAACAAGCTGCTATCATGGCACCTCATCAAACACATGTACACAGTGTCACAATCACACCAGGTGTACTCTTTCCATCACTGTATGTGAAATTGAACTACAGAAAAGTTGTTTTGGAGGCCCAGCGGGCATCTTTCGCCTCTCTCCTCCACCTGTAACCAGCCGAGGTTTTAGATAAATGGCAGGTGGTATTGAAAAGAGTCTCCATTCAGCGCCACGCTGAGCTGCACTTAGACACATTATTGCAGTCTGGAGGAGCGATGGAGGGACGCGGGGGGAATGATGAAGCAGGGTGGCCCGCAGACTGCAAGAACATAAGCTGGACGGGGTAACAAGCATGACACAAAGAAGTACATAGCAGCCTTTGTGAGGTGATAAAAGGAGGTTTTGTGGGGTTGGAGGACTTGGATAGGAGAGGATGGAAGAGATAGCGCTGAAAAGAGGAGGGAAAAAAAATACCCACGGACCAGAGTAAACACTTGGACAGAAAGACAAAAACCCGCTAGTTGCAAGAGGAGGGAGGAGGTGGGGGAGAGAGGAGCGAGAGGCATATCATTTGGCTGAAGTGCCTTCTGAATACAGTCTCATAGTTCAGAGGCAGGCCTCTTCAGCTCAGCCGCACCGCCTGCGTGTCTTCTCCCTCCACCCGAGCTGTAGGGATTTTGTTGTTTTTCTTCAACTTAAGCTGAATGCCTGCAGTCTCAGCAGCGAAAGGGGGGTGGAAATGCTTCAAAGGAGTTCAATACACAAATCATATGGAGCAGGTGTGTCAGACATGCAGCCTGAAGGCCAGTTTCTGCCCACAAGTGAGGTCCAATGCAGCCCGTGGGATAACAGTAGAAAGTGCAAAAATATGTGACCACTGTTCCTAATCTGTCCACTAAGGACAGATCTGTATCTGTTTACCATCAAAGTAATATCACAGGCTAACCTTAACCCACCTCAGATATTGAAGTGTGACAATAAACTGAAAGCTTGTATGTAAGAAGTTGCCACTCTTTATTGTGAATAATAAACCCATGTGTCATGACTCGGGATCTCTTTGCAGGCCCGGATGGTTGTTTGTGCAGTAGTACTGTGGTGTACTGGCAACCTGTCCCAACAGTCCTCAGCCTCATGCTAATTTCACCTGGGACAGGTCTTCTGATTGAAAAATACTTCATGCAGAGCGATGCAGCAGCAGATTGAGATTGCAAAGATTACATGAAAAGTGTACAAAATTGGGAGCAAGATGATTCTGTGGGGTGATCTTTGAAATGACTGACAGGAGGCAGGAGCTCAACTCATTTCACTTGTGGATTTTATTCCTGTTGTTTGTTTGTTTTGGTAATGTGATACATCAAAAACAACTAAAAAAATCCCTGAAAAAAAAAAACCTAAGGTCTACTCTGAGACTACTCCGTATTGCAAATAGACTATTATACTTGTATGCCGCAACTTAAATCGTGGGTGTCAACTATATAGCCTGTGGGCAAAAAACAAGCTTCCAAGAAGCTCCAATCCAGCCCAGAAAACAACCAAGCAAATTGCAAAAAGCTATAACAAACACAGGGTTGTTTTTTTGTTTTTTTTGTAAGGGTAGTGGATACAACGCTATACTGTTACCCAATTCCGATTTTCTTCCCACAAAGTGACCCCATTGCTATCTGTTGTGTGATCCTGTGAGCGTTGCAGTTCAGACTTCTGCACACCAGACCCAGGCCTTGATCATATGTGTTTCCAAATTGTGTCTGATGCCTTTCAAAGCGACCGCCATCTGAACAGTCAGGTCACATGTCATTGACGTGGGATGGAGAACAAAGTCTTGTCTTGAGAGTCACGGAGAGAGAGGTTGACGGATGTATTCAGACATCATCCCTGACGCCCTGAAGTTGTGGGTGAAACTGTCAGTGAGTCTCCTGGCGTCGCATAGCCCACCACTCCCGGCCCCGACTCAACATCCACTCATCCTTCTGTACGGAGATAGCAGCTGCTACTCCACAAAAGGCCATTGTTAAAAGCTGTGCTCTCTTTTTTTCTTTCTCAACCTCCTTCTTGTTTTCGTTGTCAAATTGTCTATATTTTGTCGGCTCCCGTTAAACAACCACATAAAAATGGATATACGCATGTTGATCTGGTCATCTTGGCGCCACGCCTTCTTTTGTGCATGTGGCTCACTTTGGGGTCGGACTAAACAACGAGAAGAGGTGGGGGCTTTTTGGACAGTTCACTGTATTTCCCACCAGTAAGATTGTGTTTTATTTATTGTGATCATTTTCTCTGGTATATTGAAATTAAAATAAAAAAACACAAAAAACAGATATATACACTGTTTTGTTTTGTTTTTTTTAAGTTGTCTGTCACATTCATCCATTCACACGTTCACAATAACAACTGCCATGTAAGGTCCCCATTCACACACCACTGGGAACCACTTGGGGTTCAGTGTCTCGCACAAGGACTCTGGCACTCGGACAGAGAGGGATCGGGGATCGAAGCCAACACTTTGTACCCACTGAGCCACAACCACCCACTTTTAATAGATGTGACTCTGGAGAAGGATCTGGAAGGGTTCAACAGATTTCCTTTATCATTATCCAAAATATACTTTTGAATCAGTTTGTAATTAAAATATAAATATCCATCTTGGCTCATTGGGACCGTGGTGTAGTGGTTTGAGCTGTTACATTAAAGCGATAAGGCTGGATTAGTAATTCCGTTGGCCTCACACGGTCGGTGTGAATGTGTGTGCTTGTTTGTTTCTCTGTGTTTTATCCTGTGATGGACTGTAAACCACCCAATCCCCCTCCAACACCCGAAGCTGGTTAAAAACGATAAATAAGATGGATGGATGTGTATCTGTTAGATTTACCCGGGAGCTCTGGTGTTATTCTCTCTTTGAATTTAATTTCATCGTATTGGTATTTATCGTCGCCTGAAGACTTTTTCTACTACACCGTTCATAAAAAGCACACATTTCAAAAACAAAGTGAGTGGATTGATGTATTTTTTTGAAGTTGCTCAACATGATGAACAACATGAAATATTTAAAACCAATGGCTGTAGTGTAACAGTAGATGTCCAATGACGAAGCCTATGAAAGCTCTGGGTTTGGTTTTTTGTACCTAAACCTTTGTGTTATTGCCACCGCAAGTTCAATGTTCTGTGATGTAAGATTGCGGACAGTATATTTTGTAATATTGAGGTTTCTGAAAATGTATTTTCACCTAGCTTATGACATTTGTTTTAGAAAGCCATAGAAACATCCCCGAGCCTGGACTAAAAATGGGAACATTATTGTTTGGCAATGCTAACTTTTTACACGCTTGAATTTCATGAATTCATCATTTTAATGATCTGCAAAAAAGGCTTGGTGATAAACCACTCAATACTATTGAACGTGTTCAAGCAGAGACCATTCAGGATTGTGACCCACCAGCATCAGGAGTGCCCATCTCTGGTGAAGAGCACTATTGTGCTTTGAAGGTTTTTTGTTGTTGTTCTTGTTTGTTTTTTGGGGTTTTTTTTTTAGAAATCATTGTTACTGTGGAATTGCTGACATATGTTCAGCATAAAAACTTCTGACACCCCTGAGATCAAAAAGTCTCTAAAAGCCTCCTCTGGGTTGAGGCTGTCGGCTTTCTTGACATTGCAGTTCACTCAACTGCCACCCACCATTTGTTTGAGCAGAGGTTGATACATGCTAACTGTACACGCACCAACTCCGAGGATATTCCGCACCAGTTCCTTGCAAAATGTCAAACTTTAAATTGACTTTGGATGTGTGATGTTCTTTCCATCGGGTGCTCTCTTTCTTCCCATCGTTATCATGATGCCGTCTGGTTTAATTGCACAGATAACAACAAAGCAGTCATGCAGTTGTCATTTACTATACTTGATGAGGTGACACCACACAGTTTTTGGTTTTTTTCATTCTCAGGTGTCTAGAAATGTCACGAAAATACCCCCAAAAAACTGTTAGCTTGTGTTTGGCTTTGACGGCTGGGGTCAGTAAAAGGTTGCAATACAACATCCCCCTGACACAAGTCAATGGCGTTTTAAAATGTGTATTTTTTTTTCATATTAATGAATAATTTCAATCCCAGACGTGCCCACAAGATGTCAGAGTCCGCAGTGTGGCAGGTCAGTAAGTCCAGTTGATCCCATCAGCTGGGATTTACTGTCTTTGTGGAGTCTGAACACACCATGGTACAAATCACTGTCACACACACTCTGTAAGAGTGTATGTGTGTATGTGTGTGTGTGTTTGTGCGTGTCTGTGTGTTGCAAATCACCCTGCAAGTTAATACAACAGCCACAAAGACCTCTCAGACCCAAGAAGTGTGTTTGAATAACTCCCACTGTGCTAAAGCTGTGATTAAATTAATCTGCCCACTTGGTTGTTTGCCTCTTCTCGCCTGTCTTGAGATCAAAGTTTGCTGACCTCCATGTTCAGTTTTTTTTTTTTTTTTTTTTTAAATACAAACTGTTTCTGTGCTGATTTGCGCCTCTGCATGCAATCCTGGGAGCACGCCAAGAGGCCCGACCAGGTGACTTAAGCCAAGCTGGTGCGTCCAACCAGAGGAGAGGGATTTGGGGAGGTCGGCTCCACGCCGCCTCCCACTCACCTCCACATCCCACCTCCATTCACTAAAGCCCAGAAGATTAACTCCCTCAGATCTCTCCTCTTTAATTAGGAGCGAGCAGGAGGCGTGAAGGCTCCATGCTAATAACTCAGAGGAAGCACGGTTGGGGAAATAAACAGAGACTTATTTTTCATCAGAATACTTTTATGGAAAGGCATCAGTCTAGCAAAAAAACAAACAAACAAAAAAAAAAAACACTTCATAAAACAGCATTTAATCAGCACAGGAGCAAAAAGGGAAAAAAAACACGTTAGTTTTTTTTTTTTTCAATCAACAAGAACAGTGACTCCAGAGAAGTTTAGATGGTGTGCATATCAAGTAAATCAAATATCTAATTAAAAACAGGGCAAACTAGCTAATGCTGAGAATTCCAATGTGTTTTGCATTCAAAAAATATATAATGGGATTTGAATGCTCTCCCTATGTGCACTATCTTCATTGTTATTTTTGTAGGAACTGCACTTTGGTTGCTCTTTATAATTTATGCCAACAGTGAAAACCTTTTACATGTTGCACTGACCTTTTCTGCCACTTCTTAGTTCATTCTGTCAGAAACGAGGCATCTTGACATTTGAAGCCTGTAATTTGACATCAGCCTCACTGTCTCCCTGAAACTTTTTATTCCTGATGCTGGTTTGCTTGTGCAATGTACGTCTGCAAGCTCCTTACTATGTATGTAACTTTATTTAATGTTTTAGTGTATTTGGCTTGAATTTCAATGAATTGTGTCTCTATGAAAGAGGGGGGAAATTTCGAGGAGTGTAATAGTGCCCCCTTTACCGACTAAATAATGGCTTGATAAGAGCAAGAGGGGAAATGAAGCACAACAAAAGTTACAGGAAGCTCTAGCCTTTAGATGATGTGAAACATTCTAACCTAAAGATTTCACAATGACTCCATTAAGGCGCAGTCAGAGGAGGAAAAAGAAAAAAAAAACAGCGCAAAACTATGTAGCAGTAATTGTACCAGCAGGGTTTTGTTGGCTATATTCTTCTCTGCCTTGTTATCTTAAAGTTATTTTGCGCCCACATAAGGAAGATGAGACACTTACGAAAGGCAAACAGCAGAACTGAAAAGAGCTGACACTTGAGTAGGTGATGTAGAAACCCTGAGGGGCTTATAAATAATATTTCAGATAGATCCGACTGAAAACAAACAGCTGCAGACGTCAACTGTTCATGTTTGGCAAGAAGGGGAGAGAGCAGAGAATTACTCCACCCAAGTTAGTATAAAACAGTTTTTATTTTGCACTTACTCGCAATTGATTGACTGTACAACAACAATAACAAAATAAAATGCCCCTTTAAGCTCGGTAGCTATAATTGGAAAGATGTCAGGGGTCAGGGGAAACAAACATTTATAAGATCCTCCAGGAAAATAATAAATTAACTGAAGCAGACAGTCTGAGTTGGAGGAGGACTGAAGCAGATGCAGGTTTATCACTCGTTTCCCGGAATCCTCCCCTTCCTCTAGAGGTGGGCGTGCAGCGTTCACCACCAATGGTAATCCCACTGTGTTCGTCAGAGGACACAACTCTGCAAATGGAGGACAGAGGGATAACACACTTTTAGCTGCAAAATCAGGGTCAAAGTTGCGCCAACCGTGCAACTTTGACCATGATACCATCAACATCAGCAGGAGGCCGTGTCTGAATGTTGGGCTGCAAAACCAGATTATTTGACTGCACGGGTACAAAAATGCAACGGTGGCGTAATGATGAACCGCGGCGTGCGATTGGCCCGCAGAGTCCCTTCACGGACGGGTAGAGACAGTTGCAGGCGGAGCTAAAGCAGGGGTAAATGGAGACTGGTGAAGACAGGGAGTATGAGGGCTAAATTTAGCCAATGGCTCTGCTGGGGTGGAGCTAATCCTCTTTGCACTCGAATTATCTGGCCTTCGGATTAGAGAGCTTTGCCTCTATGCAAGACATCTACTCTCTATAATGATGTCCCATAGCAGACAGTACCATGTCCTCAGGCAAGGGGGAGGTGGGGGGGGGGGGGGGGGGTGGAAGAGTCGGCACACTGACTGCTGCTGCGATGAATGAAGTGTTTGTGGTGAAGACTGAGTCGATTGTCCTGTTAAGAAAGACATTTCGCTGCACGTGGTTGATTTAAATGGGCGAACTTTTCAAAAAAAGTGACCGAAGGACAGTAGTAGTCTGGACATCAGCAGTCTCCCCAGAAGTATTCATACTGGCTTCTTATTATGAGGCGTGTTTGACAACAGTTATAGATGCTTCAAGACTCAAATAGTTTCTACTTCACTTCGATATAACTCTGTTTTATATTATCAGATGTGTTGAGCTGCATTCATTAACTATACAGTATTTTCACTTTCTTAGCGTGTTCTCATTCAAGCATTAAACACACACACACACACACACACACACACACACACACACACACACACACACACACACACACACAGACACACACACACACACACACACACACACACACACACACACACACACACACACACACACACACACACACACACACACACACACACACACACACACACACTCTTTGCAGAGACTTTGGCCAACTGGCCAAGTTTCTTAAGCACTCGATAGATCCAACTTTAGGTGAGAGGTCACAAATCTGCAGGGGAGGATGCAAATAAGGAGCCATTGCTCTTATAAATGTATGCATTCAGAACACTTCACTGTGGAGCGGTGCTGAGAAAGTATGGGAAAAATCAGAGCACTTCTACAGTCAGTAGCAGAGCACTAAATATTGTCCATTATTCAATCCAGCTTCTATTTATACCACTCATGGTGGGAGGGGGCCTGGCAGTTAAACAAAGGGTGAAAGATGGGATGCATTCTCAACAGGCCACCAGTGCATCACAAACACAGACAGACAAACGCGACATTTATGCCTGCTGGCAATTTACAGTAACAAAACGTAATTAGCTGTATCGGTAAGAAATGCATAGAGAGAACATGCAAACACCACACATCAAGAATCAACACGGACATATCCTCACAGTACTTCCAACCTCATATTAAAACCAATTAAGGTCTTTTTAAGCTTTTATTTTTTTCATTAGAACTTTCAATGATGTCTTATGGGCCTTTATTTTGCCCCTTAATTTTCCGTGCACCTGCCCACTTTCTCCAGATGTCTTTCAACTATGTTGTCCCAGTCGACGTGGAGCTTGTAATTTGACCTCAGGATCATTGTCTAACATGCATGAATGTTGACAGCATGTCAACATGTGATCATCGATTTTTTTTTAAAAGATACTTCATTGATACAACTGGGGAAATCATTTCCTTTGTATTGAACCATTCTGATTCATTGTTAAACTTAAATAGACACCAGGAGCAGTGACCCATTATCAGATCTCGTACAGTGGCATAGTTTATCTAGTACACATGCTGTTGCTTCAATTACTGTAATGCATCAATCTTTTGCCAAAAGACATTTTGAGAGTGAGTTCGATCGCATCAGTATTTCTGAATCACTGCCATGAAACTTTAAAGATAATTTATGCTGATTTTTACTTAACACTTTGAGCCGTAGCTTAAAATGCCTGACAGTGTCCCTCCTAACTCTGTTCAACATGTGGCCTTTTAGCAGTTAAGCTGATTCGAATAGAATTGAATTTCTTTAGATTTGTTGAGAAAAATCTAATCTTAAAGAAATTCAATTTGTTCCAATGTAACGTTCAGTGCACAGCAGAAACTCTGGAGATTTAACGTCTTGCCGGAGAAAATATGGATGTATCAAACTTCCCACTTTCCCATTACCGGATTGCATGAATGCTCCCAGTAAAAACAAACTGCATGAGGACATTTTGGCCCTGTGAGACTGCAGAAGGATCTGGGTGAAGGTCTCTTGAGGCCTTGCTGATACATCTATATATAATAAAACTTTTTTTTTCATTATTATTATAATATAATATACCATGATGGGGGGAAAAGCCTGGCATGAATCCACCACGCAAGCCAACCATAACTGCTGTCCTCTCCGCAGCCCTGGACCTCACCTCCATCACAGTCCGTATATTTTCTGTGTGCGGACCGCAGGAATGATGTGTGGTGTGAGGAGAGCTATGATTATCCATCTCCAGCACTAGGTGCCACTCAGACACATCCATAATCACCTCCGCGCTCATCCACACCAGAAGAAATAAAAACCAGCAGCCCTTCCTTCCTGCTCTGGGGGAAGAAGAATATTTCAGCTTTTTTTTTATTTTTTTATTTTGGGGCTGATGTGCTTATCCCAAGCGAATGGCGATGGATGGATGAGCAGCCACCGTGGCGAACCAATGTCTCACTCAGGACCGCTCTGGTATGCAGAGATTGCAATGATGCACCCCTCTACTTATGGGACAAAGAGCCGGGGCAAAACCCACATCCAGCCCCTCATCCAGGTCTGCTACTGAAAACTGTGTTTGGATTGAATCTGAAACGTGAACACTCTCTCTCTCTTTTTTTTTCTTGCACAACTCTGAAAGCTATGTTTCCATGACAACAAGCATCTACTCTACAAAAGTGTCCTTGAGCCCCCCCCCCCCAAAAAAAAAGAAGGAAAACAAATAAAATAGAGAATCTGAGTCTCGGTGGGGCTGCTGTTCTGGCAGCTCATGATAACCTCTGAACTCTTTGTGGAAGATTGTTTATAGAGATCATCAAAATGAGAAAGAAAAAAAAAAAAACCCTTCCCACAGAGTGAGTGCAGGAGTTTGCAGTCAGTGTCAGTGCAGCCTGTTGCTGCTTCAACCCACAGGACTGTACCATCACCCGAGGAGAGGGGGAGGAGGTGGTGGGTGAGTGGGAGAGAGGTCACTTCCGGGGAGTTTCCTGTGGGGATGAGCCCTGGTGTAGGAGGGGTGTGTGTGTGTGTGTGTGTGTGTGTGTGTGTGTGTGTGTGTGTGTGTGTGTGTGTGTGTGTGTGTGTGTGTGTGTGTGTGTGTGTGTGGGGAGGGGAGGGGGTCCTGAGCTGGGCTTCTAATCCCTCAGGTTTGGCTACAGCACGGCCTCAGGATAAACTGACATGTACGCTGTGGACATTTGAAAATGCTACTTGGTCTTTAGCCTTTTTTTTTTTTTTTCTCTTTCTTTCATTTCATGTTTGTGTTGTTCAAACTGATTTTTATAGGACGGGAATGCCAGCTCTGGTAAGATCACTCTTTATGTTTGTTTTTTTTTTCCTCCTCAAAGAATACTATTGTCATTTTAATTTGTATTTGTCAGATAAATATGTGAGGAAAGCGAGATAATAGAGATGAAAAGATACCTGCCAGTCTCCAAAGTGCTACCTTTCACTTGAGAACCAAACACAACAACAGCTCCCTTTAATTCCCATTTATATAACACAAATAATGCATTTAAGTTGAATCTGTCACTCTTTTTTTTCCCACTCTTCATTGCTTCAAATTCTGTTATATTCGATCTCTTTTGAGCAAATTTCAATACTAAAGTGATTGTTTGCCGTTAAGAAGTATAAAGATGCCTCCATTTTTGGGATCTTGCAGCGGATTGTGCACACAAACTGTTCGATAGTAAACGTGTCTGACAGGTTATCTGACCGCTCGTTCTCAGAAATCACACAGGATTGTCGTTTGACCTCTGGAGGTCACTGAAGAACCGAGATTAAAATGAACTCGCTGTGGTGACGGTTGATTTCTACAATCCAGAACACGCTCAGCTCATGAAGTCCACAAGATACTTATATTGATGAATGAATGAATGAATGACACATCACCTCGTTTTATCTCCTTGAGGAGAAACAAACTCCTCACATTGCTGCTCAGTTGATTTCTGATGCTGCAAACTCTTGGAAAAGCCATTTTATTAAGTAAATAAGGTCATGCCAGCATATTTGCGGGAAGTTGATGTCGCCTTCAGCTCAAATAGCTGTGATTTGATGTTAATGATGCCTTCATTTTAAACTCTTCTACCTTTGGGACACAAAAAAAAAAAACCCTGACCGAAATTAAAGACAGAGAAATACAGTATAAACTGCAGGTGTGATGGAGTCGCCCTGAGGGGCAGATGAGACTGTCTCATCTGCAAAATGACTTAGAAAGTAATGTATCTGTGAAAACTTGTGCATCCAAGGGGTAAAAAAAAAAAAAAAATTACAGGAACTCTGATTCGAGCAGATGATGAATGAAGTATTCTGCAGCTGATTCCTGATTCACTCAGTTTCTCTGCTTCTCACATGTAATTGCAATCTTCTTGCAGCAGGAGAAAGTTAGAGAAGCTGGTCCTTCCAGCTGAGTTATGTGGAGCCCTTCTGCGAGCGCTGCGGTTGTACAGGGAGTTTGAATCAAATATGTGAATTTCAGCTGGATAAAGACGTAGCGCTCTTTTGCACGTGCACATGCATGACTCCCAAGTCCGACATTAGCATTAATATGGTACTTTTCACAGAAACCCACTGCAGAGCGAAGCAGAGACGACAGAGTTTAGTTCAGCAGCACTAATAAATGAGGAGAGCTGTTAAAGGTCACTTGAGAAACTGGAATATCTTTCTGTAAATTACACGATGACCTCAGCGCTTCCTGTTAAACCCGGGACTCACATCGATTTTCGAGATTTCAAAGGGGCCCTCTGACTTTTTAACAACAGGGCGAAAGCGGATCATGACCTATTCAGGAATAAATACTGATTTGACAGGTGAAGGTGTGTGTGTGTGTGTGTGTGTGTGTGTGTGTGTGTGTGTGTGTGTGTGCGTGTGTGTGCGTGTGTGTGCGTGTGTGTGCGTGTGTGTGCGTGTGTGTGTGTGTGTGTGTGTGTGTGTGTGTGTGTGTGTGTGTGTGTGTGTGTGTGTGTGTGTTATAGGTGTGAGAACAGGCTCAGATCAATAAGTCAGCAGTGGAGGGAGAGGGGAGGGAGGACGGCAGCAGTTATGTAAGAACCAGCTGTGAGAGGAAAAGAGCTGCAGCGAGCTGATGAAAGCAACTTCACTTCCCTCAACCACACTGAGCTTCCACCCTCTCACATTCTCCCCTGAATTGGTCATGTATTATTCAAGCTACGCAAAGACAGAAAATAAAATAGATGATTGTGATCATACGGTGCAATTGCAATCTCTCTCTGGTTGCTGCTGGCAACATGACTGCATGATGCCTGTGTTCAACACCGATTTTGTGATTTGGAAAGTATGAGGGGAAAACGGCAGAAAACACAGTTAATTGAGGACAAATCCAGACTCTGTAATCCGCTGCTGCACTCGACCACCTCTGCGACTGTTGTGATGAAACAATAATGTCAGGCAAAATGAAAAAAAATAATAAATAAATAAATAAAAACAAATCTGGAGTCTTAATCTGGATTAAATTACAACGGTTCGTCATCCTGGCTCCAAACCAGAACAGACTAACCCAAACCACACCGAGCACTGTCGGATGATAAGACTATACCTGCTTCTGGACTGAGTCAAACCCCAAAATAATCCCATTCTGGGGAAATGTGTTTATTTTTTACTCATCATTTACGCAGAAAAGGTTTTTAGAAGGTTTGTGAATGTTTTTATGAAAAGAAATTATATTAATAAACAATTAAAAGTCAAAAGAGTTCATTTGGTGACATCAGTGAAAACAGACATGCTTCTGTGCAAGGTTGTATTCCGAACAGTGAATTATTTTTACTTCATCAATCATTATTAAAAAAGAGAACAAATACACTTTTGCTAGAATATGCTAGGATTATTAACACCCTTCTGGAGAAACAGAGGAAGCTAGTAGTTTTAGATAAACAGATGACAGACGGTGTTTTTAAATCAAATGCCATTGCAAATGCAGGCGTATGCATTGCCATGGTAATGAAACTCTATTTAATTTGTATGTTTAAAATTGTGTTTTGAAATAAATGCAATTACCAAAGATGTTATATTTAAACTGTAATTATTATAATAAAAATAAAAAAACAGGACATAACTTTATTTCTCTTGCAAATAGAAACTGTAGTATAAAGTTCAATCAAGTTCATAAAGTAGGTTTTGAAAATATACTTTTGACATGTTACGACAGTTTCTTCCATATTCATCAGAAAGGTTTTTAGAGTTTACTTTCCTAGGAGTTTTGACTATTACTGAGTTATTACTATCAATGAACGCTCAAGGATGTTTAGTGATAACAGCTCATTGCCCTCTGCCAATGTAACACCAATGCAGAACTTCATGAAGCTTCCAATTTATAACTACATAGGAAGGTTAAACCAGGATTTATGTCAGTTTGCACAAGTGACTGTGAAGTTATTCAATTTCTCCTGAATTGTGTTTCGTCTTTGGCAGCACTCGGTTGTCTGATACAAAATGTTTCCACAACCCGCCATCATTTGTTATCTCAGAATTACAGAGAATCCAGCCTCAGGTTACTAATTGCTTGATTTTGTTTTCTTCTTCTTCCTTTTTTTTTTTTTGTCTCCGAACACATGGTCCCGACTTCGCCGTGCACAGCGCTTAATAATGTCGAATGTGGCAACAGAAATTCAGTGCGATGTGTGTCATTTATGCTCGGTGCCTCTGGTCACTTTTCAAAAATCAAGACAGATTTGAATGTGTCATTGCTGCCGCAGCAAACCGTGTGTGATGGATCAAAATGGCGTCACAGCGTTTGAGCGGGGAGGCGATGAGATTATCTGCTTGTGTGGAAGGACGGGCAGCCTACGGGGGAGACGAGCTGCCTGAGCTGCTCTGTCCTGCCAGGAAAAAAAATAAAAAATTAAACACTTTCCATTCTTGTAGAATAATAGCCAGAGCTTATTTTGGAACACAAAGTGCTTAACAAATAGAAACAAATAACATGAAGGAGGTTAAATTAGGAAAGAGGATGAAGTTTGAAGCACTCAGGAAATATTTGCATGACCTATTATTTTTCTTTCCTGGTGTTTCGATGTGCCCTTCACTGTTTTTTTATTGAAAGACTGTTGCGACGCCCTTTTGAGTCGGTAATTGTGACTTGACTCTTTGCGACTTTTGGGTCGCTAGCCGTTGCATTGCCGTGTCTCCGCTTCACAAGTCAATTCTTGTGTTCGTTTTAAAGCTGACAGACAATTTGCGGTGTGTTTCAGGTTCAGCATGCAGCACTGCACAAATCAAAAGAGGTAACGGTCTTCCGGCGCTGCTGCTGAGGCCTTCAATCTAGCGAGCTGCAGTTTGCGTCTCTGCAGCCACACACAGCGACTCACGGCTCCCCGGGTGGATTATGCCATTATAGCCGACAACTCGAGCTTCCCCGACATCCAGCAGCGACAAGGCGAAGACAGCCCTGCTCCCCGGACACAGCAGCAGGAACCATGGACGACCCCTATCACAACAATGTGAACCAGCAGGTGACAGAGGGCGGAGAATACACCTACACCCAAGATGGCGGCGGCCAGGACAGCTACCCCTACCAGACGGACTACCCTCAGCAGGACGAGGACGCCGCCAGCGACGACACCGAGGGGGCGGATGAGGGCGAGCAGATGTACGAGGGGGAGTACCAGGGCGTCCCCCACCCCGACGAGATCAAGGAGGCGCGTCGGGCGGCCCGGGCGGAGGCCCGGAGGAAAGCCCGCCAGGCCGCCCAGCAGGAGGAGGAGGAGGACAACCTGCCCGAGCAGTACGAGACCATCATGGAGGACTGCGGCCACGGACGCTTCCAGTGGATGCTCTTCTTCGTGCTGGGGCTGGCACTAATGGCTGACGGCGTGGACGGCTTCGTGGTGGGCTTCGTGCTGCCCAGCGCCGAGAAAGACATGTGCATATCCAACGCTGACAAAGGCCTGCTGGGTAAGTCACACCGAGGCTTCGTTGTCCAGTGAAAATGGAAAACGTCCGTTGCGTTTTGGGTGTCGGTTTACACTGCAACAACGCCACTGAAAACACAACTTTCTGAAAATGGCTCCCAAGATAGAACATCACAGCCTTGTTTTTTTACAGTGATTTTATCAGACTGTAATATTGTAAAGTGACAAGCAGTGATCAGACACAGTACAGTTTTTTCAGCTTGATATCGTCCCAGAGCTTGTCAAAGTGTGACAAGCTGTCTTACAGAGCTCCAAATACATTGTGTTGGGTTGTTGACTACTGCTTTTTCTTATCTTTGTCGCATTATAACAAAATAACCTTAATGGTGGTCATTAAATATATCCTGAAATGTAGAGAAATAAAATCCACCAAGGAAAAGGCATCCCCATGACCCCAGCTTTCTCCTGATAATGTGTCCCTGGTGCCTGAGCCGCTCACTTTGAGGACCACTTCATTAACAACTTACAAGGCAAAAAAAAAAAGAAAGAAAAACTTTTAAAAAAAAGGATTCAGCTTTGAACATTAGCCTTCCAAGTAAAAATTTTGGGGGAAAAAAGTTTGTTTTTGAAGCAGCTCTTTGTGTCTCAAAAGCATGTTAACCTTCAAATTGTCTCGAGAAACTTCATCCTTGAAGCTCTGCTCTCAGATCAATCTGAATCTCACAGTTATTACAGAGCTGAGTAATCATACTTTAGCTTAATTTAGTTTAGTATCTGTACTCACAAATCCACGTAACTGTCTGCATCTTGTATCGTGGTCAAGAATACTTATGGTTCGTGCCCACAGGAGCCGTCAATTTCAAAGTGCCCCTGTACACACACACCATTATAGTGGAAAAAATATCTCGAAATATTGTGATCTTAGTATAAGAAGTTATTCTTGTCCAGGTGGGGAACCGGGTAAAGTCCTTGACTTCCACAGGTCTGAATCCCAGTTGAAGAAGGAAACTTGCCAGTTGTAATGACTTCCTGGAGTCAGCAGATAAACTGCAGTCTCGGTATCATCTCTTTCAGTCGGTGCCGAAGTTCTGCGAGCACCACCACAGGATAGTGTTCATTTCTAACAGATAGTGTGTTTTCATGCTATTACAGTTTGAGGCGTCAGCAACATGGTGACAATAACAGCGAACGTGGCACATTTTGGTGCTTTAGATCACAAAACTGATCAAACGTTTGATTTGAAAAGGCACTAGGAAAAAAAAGACAAGAAGTTGCCAGAGTTCTTATAAATCAGCCTCAACCGTAGAATTCAACAACAAACCTGAGAGAGCATCAACAAAGTCAAAGTAATGAAACTCTGTACTTGTGTTAGAACTCTCCGTCCGTCATGCAGTTGCTCCAGTCTCATGTTTCAGTTTGGACAGAAGTGTGGCTCTGACACCGACCATTCAGCTTAACACAGCGAGAAACCGAACGAGCAAAAACACATTTCTCCACAACAGATATAAAGCCTCTTGGAATCCTACGAGAAAAGCTAATTGCAGTCATCTGTCCAAGAGTTCCCATCTTTACCCGGGGAGGAGGATCCCGTCAGTGAAATGATCTGCTGTTGTGTTTGGCTGGAACAAAATCCCGCATATGTTTGGATCTGGATGGCACATGGCTGCAGGACACCATGTCCGATGGAACGGGGGGTGGGGGGTGTGGGTGGGAAGGCTGACCGCTGGGGCAAATTAGGATGAAAGGAAAGAACTTTCCAGGCAAATAGAAGCAGGGAATGTAATCAACAATAATGTGTGTGTGTGTCCACAACAAGCGACTCGATTAGCTTCACCGGCAGTAAGTTGACTTGAGGGTTCCTGTTGTTTTTCAATCGTGTCGAAGACGCACAGAAATGGACCGGTAGGTTTTTAGAAGTGTCACGTAAATGACTTTGTGAGTGCGTCAGCCTGTTGGCGTTGCTCCTTTCCAAGCATTTACTGCAAAATTAGACAGAAATCCACATGTCACGTGGAGCCAACTTGTACGGGGAAAACGCAGCAGACAAATAAATAAGTGAGCCTGCTCCTCACTTATTTTCTTTTTTTTTTTTTGCACAGACCACTAAGCTGCAAATTAAAGCCCCTCACCTTATTTCCCATACCTCGTGTGTAGCCGGGCGACGTGGCAGATTGCACATCGCTCATTTCATCTCAGCAACAGGCTCCTGGGACGAAGCGTTGCGAGAGATTGATGAGGAACCCGGCTGTGATTGTATTCAGCGTGTGTTCCCAGGCTAATATGGAGCATGTTGCAGCAGTCAGAGATCCTGGCGGCCTGCGGCGCCCGGTGCCGAGCTGTCAGATATGCTCCGGGCCTCTGACGGGCTGCGGTAGCGGGAGGAAGGCCCGGCGAAAATGAAATCACAGCGTCTGTTTGTGCAGAGCGGGAGGAGAGCGCCCATCATTGGCTGAGAATATGAAGCAGATCTGCAGAATGATCCCATTTGATTCATGCTCATGCTCTGTTCAGCACACACACACACACACACACACACACACACACACACACACACACACACACACACACACACACACACACACACACACACACACACACACGGGAGAAGAAACGTGTTTAATCTTAACCTTCGCCTGG
This sequence comes from Blennius ocellaris, assembly GCF_963422515.1. Classification (NCBI taxonomy): domain Eukaryota; kingdom Metazoa; phylum Chordata; class Actinopteri; order Blenniiformes; family Blenniidae; genus Blennius; species Blennius ocellaris. Next base: position 12,275,830 of record NC_137650.1, on the reverse strand, counting down.
GATGGCGGAGAAACTCTCAAACCTTTTGTTAAAGCGAGGAGGCCGCCGCACTTACCTCTAATGATGGTTATGTTGTCTAATCTGCCGAGTGAAGATAGAAAGAGTTCATATAGTGGGAGAGACGATGCTGGAGGCAAAGAAAATAAACTTCTGCCTGTTTTTAAATCCCACTCTTGATATTATTTCCAACTATCTTCTAAAGGAAGAGCAAAATTGCTAAAGTTGCACTGCAGCTGATACATTTCTGGAGTAAAACCAGACTGGCAATTAAAAAGGTTATGCATAAAGTATGAGATGATTTTATGAATCCTGCCTCCTGCTTTGAATCGCTTCATTCTGAATGTCTTTGCCGTGCTGTTATTGCGGCGCAGCTCATGAATTCATGCCACTCCTGCAAAACATCTGTAACGTGAGAACTTTCACTGTTCTGCGGATATTTTCTGTGAAGAATTTGTAGTTTGAAATTGCTGACTTCTTTTTCTGTCGGTGGGTCTTAAATTGGATTTTGTGTTTGAAATGTAAGCAATGGAATATTTCAGGTTTTTAGCGAAGTGGACCACAAAAGGGAAAAAAAAAATTGATTAGTAAACTTTATTTTCATGCAGAGTGTTTCTCTGATGTCGGATTCGCCAAAACATCAGAGGCAGTTTTCACCTACATGCAGCATTTATTTAAGAGTTCATTTCAATTGTGCAATTTAGTGTCAGACCTGACAAATGTAATTAATGATTGAACCATGTCGCTTTTTATTGGGGTGAAGACTTACTGGAAATTTCAAATTGAAAGCCTCTAACTATCATGAAAAGAGTTTTTATTGATGTATGAAGCTGTTGATAGATATGTTATATTGGGACAAAGATTAGGAAACCGGTCCTTCTGGTGGTGCAATGTGGTTTAAATTATCCCACACGAAGAAGCTCTGGGCTAATTCTTGCTCTCTTATTAATATTTCTTTCAAACCTACATAAATGACTGGCTAATACTGGTCTATTAAGGCTAAAATTGAAATAAAGAATTGCTCCTACAAGTTTTTTTAATCTTAATTTCACTCATTTTAAACTGCTCCAGCCAAATGGGGCAACTTTCCCCAGCTGAAAAAACGTTGAATTCTCTTGTAGTTTCTTTATTTGAGAAGGTACTGCCTTTGTTCAATACATGCCAAAGTATTTCTAAAAGTAGATTCAGAGCTACACTGAAAGATGTTGTTGAGGTGAAGGGACATAGAAATGCTCCAACCCTGGTGAATGCCTTGCATATAAGACTTCCATACTCTGTGCAGGCTATGATTCATACTGAAAGACCTAGTTTAACACAAGGTGTTCGCGTTTTTCATTCTTCACACATTTATTTATTGAGCAAAAAAAAAAAAAAAAGCTTTGCTGTTGCATTTCTAACAGATTAATTCACCTTTTCCTCCATATGTAACAAATGCGCATGCAGTGCTTTCGCTTGTAATACTGTTGGGGAAAGATAAATGCTCCCTTGCCCTCGGGGGATTCAGTGCCTTCACCATGCTCAAGGACACCTCAGCAGTCTTACAGCAGCTGGGACGGATCCCGGGCCTCCAGCTGAAGGACGACGAGGCCGTCCCGTCAACCTGTCCACGCAAATATCTAAAGCATACCGGTCGCCTGAAGCATCGACTTGGCCAAGATATGAGGCTGACATGATAGCTTTGACTCTGTCTCCCGGTTGCCCCGAGCGGGTTCGTCGCTGAATGAGCCGTGCAAACTTGGCGTGTGGGAGCACCGCAGGGTTTGGACGGTCGAGTAATCCACCACCAAGGTGCACACGATGGCTCCACGTGCCGTTAAGCTGCTTAGGCCCTCCGTAATTAGGGCCGTGTAGTAAAAACATGGAGCAGGGAGGAGTTGTGGCTCGTACGGGAGAGGATGTCTGAGGTCGAGGGTTTGAGTCCCGACACGGGAGACTGGATTACTCTCGTCATTGTATTGAAGACGTGCTGCTTGTTGCTGAGTGCAGTTAAAGGAGACATGGTTAAAACACTGCTACACCTGAAAAGAAAAGGCAGCCCGCTGAGTGAGGCTGCGGACGTGATGCCGCATGAACTAGTAATCGGAGCGACAATGAAATGTCACAAAGCAACACAGACGACCGGATCTGCTGTCATCGCATGTTGAGGAGAAGCTCAAATCGGGTTTGAAAGTGGGGCTTCTTGGGGACAGGAAGTGGAGCGCTCCTTTCATGCTGCGTGAGTCAGAGCTTGGATTTTCTCGGTACGTCATTATAAATGTGGAGAAATGTTGATGGCAGCTCACATGTGAGGATGCGTCACACAGGGGGAGTACAGTAGAAGATGTGATGATGATTACTCTGCTGCTGTGGACTCATGTGAGGGTAAGGGGAGCCCCCTGGTGGAGGCCATGAATACTGCCCTACACAAAGAGTGTTGACCAGGGGCCAGATAGAAACTGTACATAGGTGATAGAATAACTCATGCTGTCCTCAATAGATTTACCAGCAATTCCATAATCTCCTTTTCTTTGGGAACGAATAAGCAAAGTACATTCTTTAAAGATCAGCATAAAATACACTTTATCACAAACAATCTTGAGAAGAAGCCAAAAGAAACCTAAAAGAAAGATATATTGAATATATGAACTGAAAAGGACAAGAGTTAAAGATACAGCACAGTATGAAAGAAATACTTTTTGGAAAGTGGAAAATAAGGTGTTCAAGCCTCAGTCTGTTTGTTTGGTCCAAATATTTGGTGCATAAACACTAAAAGCAGTGTTTACATGTTTGATTGTATAACATAAAGTAGGTTTCGTTCAAATGACCTGAGAGGTCTGGATGGTTCAGAACATAACAGAAGATCTAGCATGTGTTACTGAAATAAACCCTTTAGAGATTTGTAGAACAGTGGAAAGATTTTTAAATCTGTTTTCTTTGTGACAGGAAGTCAGTGCAAAGACCTGAGGACTGGATCCATGTGATCCACCTTCTCTGTGTGTGTGTGAGATATCAGGCAGCAGTGTTTCCAATCAGTATTCAATAACACAGAAATACAGCAGGAATCACGCCACCTGACATTTTGCTTTTTAGTTAAACATTTTACTATAAGTGTAGCTTTGGTCAGTTTAACACTAAAAAGTAATGGTAATAATGTAATTCTTCCATAAAACATGACATTTTTGTCAAAGTGTAGATATAAAACAGAACTGTGAGACATCTTGAAATTTCATAAATGGGCCATATGTGGAAAATGACAGCATAATAATCTATAAATACTCATGAATCCAAATGTTTCCCCTGTGTTTTAGTACACATACATAAACACACATAAATAAATATGCATAAAGTACAAATCAGCCAAAACAATCCCAATGTAAAATACAGTGAAATGTCCCAAAGCCATGTCCTCTATTTATAGTGGTTATTATCTAAAGGTTTTGTGGTTTTTGTGTGATCCAACTCCAAAAGGCCTGAACTTCTCACTGCAACAGTATTGATGTTGGCACTTGATTTCTGCAGCCGTCAACATTCATGCTTTTAGAACTTCAGATCATTTTTGAATTAATCTCTATTTGTGTGTGTGTGTGTGTGTATGTGCAGGTCTGCTGGTGTACGTGGCCATGATGGTGGGGGCGCTGGTGTGGGGTGGCCTGTGTGACAAAATGGGCAGGAGGAAATGTCTCATCTACGTCCTGACCATCGACCTGGTCTTCTCCTTCCTGTCCTGCTTCGCTCAGGGTTACGGCTTCTTCCTCTTCTTCAGGTTTTGCTCCGGCTTCGGGTGAGATCTTCTTTCATTTTGCTGTGATTGAACATAGAACTTCTTAACACTCTCTGGACAGTGGAAACTTATATTTGTTCATTTGATATCAGGTATCCACTTGATGTTACCTCTCACATCTTTGTTGGACTGAATGAGTGTAAATTTGACAGTTTAGATGACATGTGCACTCTTTGCTGTCATTTCAAAGTTAGTCAAACTGATCTCAGGCACATGAAGGTTGTATAAAAAAATCAAAATGTACTTGCTTTACTTAATGACTGAAATCAAAATGCAGTAATGTCTAAAACACCTGTTTGATTTTAAAAGACAAAAAAAGGCTGAAACAAAGAAACATTCATTTTAATGTTTCTTATTGTGTTGTTGCATACACATAATAATAAATGTCTATCCATCTATTTTCCGATACAACTTTATCCAAATCAGGATCACAACAGCCTGAAGCTTCCTTTCTGATACAGACGGTTAAATAAATCTTCAGGATATTTTGGAGTTACTACAGTTGGGAACATTTTTAAGTGAGTGCATCTCAGGTCAAGGCTCATTTTAAATTTAATGGTGGGGTTCACGTGGTTGCATGATCTCTGTAAAACCAATTTTTATTTCTGGTTTTGGGATTCAGAAGAATATCCCAGCTATTGCCACCTCAACACAACAACAGAACTAAGCAGCTTATTTTCGCTTGTTCCAGCTTCAGCTGTAGAAAAGCCACTCTGCTCACCTCTTCACTTTGCTTCCATGTTGATCATTTCTGCTCAACTTCAGGATACGACTTCCCTCTATATAATGTATTTTGCCAATTTATACTTGTGAAGGCCGCTATGAGCCACTCAACTGGAAGATTTGAGACCTCAACCTACACTGTATTGGGGATCGTCAACCTTTATAACATAAGCAGCACCAACAGGCTTATACAAAACTATTCGACAGCACGACATAGAATAAACTAATATTGTGATTTTAATAAATCAATTTCAATAAATTAATTAATGTAAAAAAATACACATTCAAAAACGGTCTCTTGTTGTTTTATTCCAACAAAGTACATTCCTAATTTTGTTCAGAGTTTCCTTTAGTTCCCAATATAATTGGGAACGAAAGGAATTATAGTACAGACATAGACATATTTGACCACAGTCCTTGTTTACTTCTAGTGAAGGACAGGTCTTTACATAATCAGAATCTTCATAAGTCATTGAATTTACTGAATTATTACCGGTAATACATTTTCTCCTGGTTAAGGTGATGAAAAACTGCTGTTGTGGCAAACCCACAGTTACTGTAAATGAGATCAACGCACACAGATGTAAAGGACATGAGCACACATGTGATTTTAAACAATAGGCATAATAAGGTTGTTGGTTTCTTTTTTTTTCTTTGCCAGAGCAGTTATCATGCTAGAGCGTGCCAACTGTTGCTGAACCCTGCTATATATTTAGAGTTCACTCTCACAATCAATTTGTAATCATTGCTGATGGCCTTGTTTTGTTGCTTACACTGAATTAATGTTTCCAACAAGTATGGTCAAAAGCTTTTACAGCACAGGCCTGATCAATTTAATTTAATTTGTGGCCACATGATTACTTCTGTTAATGCTTACACAGATAAAAAAAAAAAAAACAAGGGCCATGTATCTGCTGGACTGACCGCTCCCCTCAACAACTCCTCTGAGCTATAATGCTTCATTACAGCTGGCCTCCTGTTTTTATTATTTTATTTTTGTTTATTGATTTAACTTAATTGATATTCTATACAGAAAACCCCCCTCAAAAACAAGCTCATCTTTTGTATCTCATTGGCTTGTTGTCACCGTAAAGAGAACTTTGATGGCACCTTGGGCTGCAGCGCCATGAAAAATGTGGAAAAGTGTTGTTAGAGCCTTTAAACCATTGCCTGTAGGACCAATGGAGGAAAATTGCATACAATAAAAAAGGGTTTTACTGCACAGTCTCATCCACCTGCTGTCATGTGCAACATGCTGGCACGTGCCGCCGCTCCACACTGTTCATACCACTTCAATAACACCCGACTGCACAGTGCACACAAGGAGATCCCTGTTTATTTACACCAACAGAGCATTTCTTTATTACACTAATTAAAAGAAGTGAACAATGCTCTTTGCTTGCTTTTCATTTTCCCTTTTTATTGCTCAGCTCCCTGCTGTTGCCGGCACCTTGCAGTGAGAATGTTGCATTGCACCGATTGATTTTGCAACTCTCAAACCCACATGAAGCTTGAGTTTGGCCACACATTCAATATTTATGTTTTTTTTTTGTTTGTTTGTTTGTTTTAAATGAAATAGTCAGCTGTTGCAGATCCATGCAGAGAATGTGGCTTATGAAGGTCATCAGCAACCTGCATTGGTGGAAATGTTCCACTGGTTTCTTCAAATGCAATGAGCAAGCAGACTTATACAATATATGACAAATACAATATATACACACTGAGAACATGGAGAGATGACACACAGCTGATAACCCAAATGCTCAAAACATGATCACAAACCCAACATGGATGATAAAACCGAATAAATAATCATTAAGCAAATTAATGGATCAGGAATCCCTGACATTTGACATCATTAACATCCAGAAGCGGCGTCTTAATAACTATGTGGGTTTTTGTTCGGAAGTTTAATTGGGGACAAAAAGGAAAAGAAAAAAGAAAACAGCTCCAGCCAAAAGGATGAAACACACTGATACAATCATGACCTCATTATTAACACAGACAACTTCCTGATCAGCAATCTAAAGCCACAAATAAATCACACGGAGGATGTGTGAAGGATTTTCAAGTCATTTCCTCTCTAATTGGAGCCAATACTAAAAGTTTGTGTCAAACAAAATATCATTAAAGGAAAGAAAATAACAAGGTCTGAAGTGTAATGTGTGACAGTGGTGTTGATTATATTGGAATCAGTTTAGAAGACAACAATATCATATGCATCTATTTACATTTGATAGACTTCATTTGTAGCTGAAATTCACAAATATCCAACTGGCAAAAGCACTGTCTTACAAATTGGCCAAATTGGAACAAATGTGTGAAATAACAAAGATCAAATTGACTTTCGATCAATGGATAAAAGAACGTCGGGTTTTTGTTTTTTTTATGATTGACTGACATGTTTTTCTACTCTGTAGTTAAATGTGATATATTTTTTCAAACATTCCACCCACACTCATATTGAAAATGAATTTATAAACCTGTTGCATTACGAGAAATTAAAACATTCATTTAAACTTTTGAGTTTGAGACACAGCCCATGAACGTTTTGTCATATCTAAATCTGTCATGTGAAGTTTTATGAGTGCAATTTATAATGTCATAAATTACAATACAGTTTTTGTGACCGTTTTTAGCAGCTTCATCGAAACTTAAAAACTATTTCTTTTAAAGTTTATTTCACAGTTTTAACTATAATAAAACAATTTTTTTTCACTGTTTATAGTGATTTTAGTAGTATTAGGTGGGTTTATTAGTTGTTGTTTTCTGTTTTGTTTTTTTCTTTTAGCTATTTTATTCATTCATTCATTCATTCTAAACAGTCTAATCATAAGTGAAGCAGCAGTAACCGAGAATACAAAGGATTGTGACGGTGAGGTTCTCATTTTTTGATTTGTCCCCCAGAATCGGCGGCTCCATCCCAATCGTGTACACGTACTTCACAGAGTTCCTGCAGATGGATAAACGTGGAGAGCATCTGAGCTGGCTCTGCATGTTCTGGATGCTGGGGGGCCTGTACGCCTCCTTCACCGCCTGGGGAATCATCCCCCACTACGGTAACCTGCACAGTGCACAAGAACAGATAAACAGAGAAACGGAAATAGACTGTGCAGCTTTTAACTCACACAGAGTTAATATAGAGTGCCATTGTGTTTGCAGAACTTATTGTTTCATTTCAATTCACCACAGGAGCTTTGTGGACTTTCCTCTGCTCCAGTCTGCATGAGCTGGCTAAATTAATTTAACATCTCCACTTGTTTTTTTTCAGTTATTGTGGCAATTATGCTTTAAATTAAAATTTCATGCAAACATTAGGTTTGGAAAAAAGATCCACAGTCACCTGCATGTAATTGATTTTCTTCTGTTCTTCTTCCTGGTGTGAACATACCTTGAGTTTCAACAACTTACTGTGTACTGGTTGTTCTCACCAGGATGGGGCTTTGCCATCGGTTCAGAGTTCCAGATGCACAGCTGGAGGCTGTTCATCCTGGTGTGCCTCTTCCCAGCGCTGGCTGCGCTCATTGGCATCATCTTCATGCCGGAGAGCCCTCGATTCCTGCTGGAGGTCAGAAACTATTAGGAGTATCAGCCAGAACAAGTCTGGGGCTAAAATATAACACTTTCTATTTCATCCCAATGGGTATTTATGGGTATTTAATGACAACTAGATGTCTTTGTCTATTATCGGTAAATTATCATGTTTGTTCCACCTATGGTTTTCTTATTTTACATCTTGAATTTCCTTGAAATATATGCTTCAAGGAAATAACTATTATTCTTATCTTCAAGGATTTACATTTTATCAGGATTTATTCCCCTAAGATAAAAACGATGCAAGAAAGTGCTTTTCTATATTTAAATAAAAGCAGTATTATACAGTGTATAACAAGTGTTCAACAGTATAACAAGATACAGAAGTCTTCCAGGGTGTACTACACCACACACTCAATGCTATTTGGATTTTACAATAACAATTTGCAAATGAAAACCTCTTTAAGCTATTTTTGAGAAATTTGTTTCCAGTTTCCTATTAATTAAGATAATTGACCCCACTTCACCACCAGTGAATGATTATACATTGGTTTCAAAATTAGTGAAATAGAGATCAGCAGAGTGCAGTGAAACAGTGCGAAGGCACTGATGTCTGTTGAGGTCCAGTCACTGATTAATTAGCAGCAATTAAACACAACAAATGAGGTCTAAAATTCACTGTGTAATAATAATTTAAAAAAATTATACCCAGGAGCTCAGATAAACACATCATTTAAAAAATGGTTTAATATTGTGGATGTTGTGGAAATGTGCCTGGAGCAGGCCGTGTTATAGCAAATGAGTACAATCAGGAGCAATCAGCTTCATGAGAGACCCTCAAAGCTGTTGAGGAAATAATGCGGCCCAGAGTTTGTCTGAGATCGTGTGGGAGGTGTCCGGCCTCTGCAGCTTTTTCTCCATTAGACTAATGTCTTTATCTGAATATCAAATGCATCACGAAGCATGGTGGTGGCAGCATCATGCTGTGATGATGCTTCCCCGGGCCATACCTGGGTATTAGAGGAATACCAGCATACGCTCCTTGTCAGGACATAAAAAGGAGAACAACAGGAGGTTAGAATACATAAAAATACGCATGATTTAGAATTTATTGCATACAAATTATGATAAGCTTTCGTAACGTGTAAGTTGTATTGTAAAACACTGTTGACAATATAGAAAACATAGATGTTAAATGAAATTAATCTTTGTAATTACATAAATTAATCACTTTTTAGTTGCGTCTCAACATTGCTCATTTCAGACTGATTTTGTTGGTTGAATGAATCAATAAGTAGAGTCACACAGGTTTGCACGCGACAGTGAAGATTATGTATTATGTTTTCTTCTTTTTCTTTAAACTTCTAATGAAATATAGTAGAAGGAATAAGGTCAGTGTAAACTAAACATGTTTCGCATTGAGATGAGAGGATTTGCCTGGGTGATTGTGGGCAAATTGTTTGGTTCGACGCATACAGCCGTGCACTTATCCACACTTTTATTCACAGTTGGGTTTTTTTAAACTGATATCTTCTATCCACTGATCCAAGCAATGCATTCTCGTTTGTTTCATGCGCCAAATCCTTTATCCTGCTGCTATAATAAGCCACGTCTTGCATGGGGGTGGAAAGGAACTTCTGGGTTAGACAATAAAAATCAAGCATGATTAAATGCATCACTTCTTTAAAGCTCATGAAAGTCCCCACCCTCATGAAAACCTACCATATATTCATTTTTGACATTGTGTACTGAGATTAATCTGTCAAAATCGATTATTAGTTATTTCTTGGAGGAATCTGATCAAAACACTCAAGGGGGTGAAATTGTGCTGTGTAAGTGTAGTTTCCTGATGCACAGTTCCAAACATGAAGCAGCGATTGGTTGAGAATGTTGAGTCATCCGCCATCGCGGCAACATCCCACCGCGGTGCAAAGCTCGCGAAGAGCCGTGAAGTCATCACCCCACCGCCACCCGACCCTGTTTCTCATCCAGGACATTGTCAGACCCCATGACCACATGTGGTATTGTGTTTGTATGTTACTGCTGCAGCACTCCCCCAACTTATCACACGTTTCACCCCCCTTTCTGATAAGATCCAGGCCTAATGGGAACGTCGTTGCTCGGCTGTGTGTCTGGCTCCAGAGTATGTGAGAAAGTCTGAGTGGACAGACTGAAAACCACTGATTAAACGTTTCTATATTTAGTACGATTCAGTAATCGGTGCAAAACTCTCGTATGGAAACAGATTTTGCGGGATGCTCGAGGAACGTGGTTGCAGAGATATTCATATTTGTGTGTTTGTTTTCAGAATGCCAGACATGACGAGGCGTGGATGATCCTTCGACAAGTTCATGACACCAACTGGAAGGCCAAAGGAGAGCCCGAGAGAGTTTTCACCGTAAGATACTATCCATTATCGATATTTTGTTATCAGCTAAAACAATATACAGTTTGTGCGAACAGACAGAATGCATCGTGTGAAATCAGCTGCATGAAGGGGTTCCAAATAAAACAAAGGCTATAAATGCTCCATTGTATATATTGTTCAAGAAGACTACAACATTAATTTAGAGGATGACAGCAAAGATGTACTAGATCTACTCAGCTGGCTCACCACAACTTTCCTCTTCTCACTTTATCATCAGATATTTTCTGCGTTGCACCTCACATTTTGTGACCGATTCATAAAATGATCTTTTATGTTTACAGAAATAGTCCAATACGTTTGATAACCTTCTCCACCAACGTGTCGCAGAAATTACGGTTTTGAACAAATAGTCCTCAAACCAGTCTTAAGCAGGCAGGTTGTTCTTAGTAACTATGCAAAATCTATGACAACTGACTGTCGTTGGAGCACGAAAAACACAAAATCAAAATACATAAAATGAAAAAAAAAAAAAAACACACAAAATTAAGATCACAGGAGACTAACACTGAGACACTTGGGAGGCAATTCATACAGAACACAGGAACAAACTAACAAGCAGAACACACAGAAGATGCCCAATATATACCACAGTCACCAGGTGCAGACAATCACACACTCAGGCACAGGTGAAACACATCAGAGCAGGAAGCAGCAATCAGAAGTCAGAGTGGAGTGGAGACAGAATCTCAAAATAACATAAATAAATGTGTATGACGGAAAACATGTTTCTGTTTTGCCCTCTGATTCCATGATTGCAACGTAATGCTGAAATTAGCATCACACACACCAAGAATTACATAATGGATGTACAGTATTTAAAAAAAACAACACATAATGAGATACTGTTATAAATACTGTTTGTAGAGGATGAACTGTTCCCCCAAACAAGCTGCATATTTAAATATTCCTATTAACGTACATACATGTTCTGTTGAAGACAGACTACTGTTTAAAAGAGGAGATTAAATTAAGTGGTTTCAACAACATCTGCCAAACCATTACAGTTAATTAGCAGTGTGTGCCACCAGGATCAGTAAAGAAGGGTTTAGGCAGCCAGAGACGGTTTGATTGTTTCTGCTAACCTCACTGCTTGTAACTGGAAGAGCCTCGACGTGTGAGGAAGTGAGCGCGAAAGTACAACAGAAACTGTATTTATTCACTTAGAGAGATTTTTGTACAGTTGTTTGGGTGCCGATGTCATTTAGACTGCCTTTAGTTACAATTAATCCAGGTTGAACCTAAAAACTAATAAGAATGTAATATTGTGATTGCTGTAAAGCTGGATGTGATGGTGATAAGTCACTATATATCTGGTCTTCTTCCTAATTGTAGGTGACCAACATTAAAACGCCACAGACCCAGGATGACGAGTTCATAGAGATCCAGAGTGAAACAGGAACTGCCTTCCAGCGCTGGACCGTCCGACACTTGACCATGGTGCAGCAGGTCCGCAGATTCCAACCAGATTCCTCTCACACTCTTAACAGACCACACAAGAAAATGATTGACACTATTGAGGGATGCTGAGGATAAATACAGTGTTTTTTTGTTTTTTTTTTATCTTATTTGGGCCAGAGGAGCAAAAATATAATTTTTTGTTTAAGTAAATACATGTACACTATTAACAAATTTACATTCAATTAACATTTTTTGAAAAACAACCATGTTTTATGCTTCTGTGTTAATGCTATTTCACTGGTGTTCAGGCAGCTGGGTTTTACTGCTGCCATCTGCTGCTCAGTTATGGGTTTTCAGCAACATTCTCCACATCACCCTACTGGAAATAATGGGAATTACAAGTCCTTTTCATTGAGGATATCTTCTTTTTATCCTATTTTCTTAAATTATTATTATTATACAAACTCATTTTGTAGCTGAATCAGATCCTCTTAAAGGCTGTGTTGACTTCAGGATTGTATGTTTGATACCCCTCAGATAAAAAAATACTTTTCATCGTTGTCTTTTTTGGAGGTGGCACATTGGTGAAGTGGTTTGCAGAAGTCCACTTCTTCTTCTTTTTTTATCAGAGCTGTGATGGACAAGCCTCAGTTCAGGTTTTGCTTCATCCGTTATCGGCTGGAAAAGGTTCCAGCTTCTAACTATGGATAAAGCAGTTTTACAAGATATGTGGATGAATGAACCTTCCTGTTTCCTTTGTCTGTCCTTCTTTGTCCTCCTGCAGGTGATGGCCAATGTGATGTCTCTGTCGGCTCCAGAGCTCAGACTACAAGGCCTCTTCTTGGTCATCGTGTGGTTCTGCTTGGCCTTCAGGTAGACCCCTTGCTCCCCCTTGAAATTTAACCTGAAAGCTTCACATACAATTAATTTTGTCCCTGATCTATTCAATCCTCTGTTTATTTGTTTTGTTTTGTTTTTAATTTGGAGAGATATTCTTCTTCGGCTGTTTCTGCGTCCCTCAGCTACCATGGACTCGGAGTTTGGTTCCCTGATATGATCAAGTACATGCAGTACGAGGAGTATGAGTCCAAGGTCCGCGTGTTCCACCGAGAACGAGTGGAACGCTTCCACTTTAATTTCTCTCTGGTCAACCAGATTCACCGGGAAGGAGAATATGTCCATGACAAGTATGTATGCAGCATAGACATTGAAATACAATTACATATGGCCTGTAAAAATGAAATTGTAAATAATCTTGACTGCTTTCTGCATGGCTGTATAATATATACTATACTCTCATTCAAATAGATTCCACTTTTGTTTTGTGTGTGTTTGCTGGTGACCAACAAAGAATCATACCACGACTGAAATTACCATTTACATCCACCATGACTGGATGGAGCGATGAGCCCCCATAAATAAAATATGATAGCATGGAGTTGGACGTGTTGGTGGACGAAGTTAAAAACCTCACATTGTGACAGCAAAGAAATCCCACTAGACACTGACTCAAATTTGTAGTAAAAACAACGAGCAACAGAAGAGATTATGTAAATATTACAAGACCAAACAACAGAGATCAAACTGTGTAATATAGTACTCTTCTAAAGGCTGAACCAATTTTCACCTAAAATGTGTTTTGAATAGACACAATCCAAATAAACAAATTGCACTTTGTTAGTTATTCTATCAACATAAATTCCTTCCTGTAATGTGGGCATGCCACATTCTATATTCACAAATCAAATTTATATTCAAGTTTAAGTCCTTTTTCAATACACAAAACTTGAGCAGATCTGAATGCTATTAAAATGTGCTACTGTTTGTGGGGGCATTGTATGTTTTGAACTGTAAATAGAGCAAAATGATAATATTTCATACAACTTGCTTTGTGCAATTCTTTCCTTTTAGGTTCGCCAACATTGAGATCAAGTCAGTTAAGTTTGAGAGCTCTCTGTTTGAGAACTGCTACTTCGAGGACATTAAATCAACCAACACCTTCTTTGAGAACTGCACCTTGAAAAATACCGTCTTCTACAACACAGGTACAACTTCAGGCCCCTATTAAAAAAAAAAAAAAATGGTGGGGCTTTTTTTAGGCAAAGTGACACATTCCTGCTTCCTTTGACATCCTGTTTCCTCCCTCTCTCTCCAGATCTGTGGCAGGAAAAGTTTGAAAACTGTCGGATGGAGAACACGACCTTCCTCCACCCGAAGAAAGGCTGCCACCTGAACTTCCAGGAGGAGAACGACATTGTCATCTACATGGTCAGCTTCTTGGGAAGTTTGGCTGTGTTGCCTGGCAACATCATCTCGGCGCTGTTTATGGACAAGATAGGCAGGATCCGAATCATAGGTGAGATGCGTATCTGTGTGTGTGTGTGTGTGTGGATACGGGGCCGCGGCAGTGGGAGACAGGCTTTCAGGTGATTAAGTGTGTCACCGTGTGCGTGCGTTCATCCCTGCAGGTGGTTCTATGCTGGCGTCATCGGCCTGCACCTTCCTGCTGCTGCTGAGTTTCAGTCAAGGAGCTGTAATATGTTGGCAGTGTCTCTTTTATGGCACCAGCGTGGCGGCTTGGAACGGACTCGAAGTCATTTCTGTGGAACTCTACCCCTCATCTAAAAGGTACAGGCCGGCCTGAACCGGCTCGTAATTTCAGTGCGAGCGTCACCCGACCACAGTACATTCATAACTCATCCATTTTCATTTAACCTCCCATTCTGTGAAACCCTCACCCAAACATCAAATGTCCGGTAGCAGCTTAACAAGTGTGACTGCGCACAGCAGGGCGGACAGGCTTTGAAGTTCTGCAGATGGAGAGGTGGTGTGTGTGTGTGTGTGTGTGTGTGTGTGTGTGTGTGTGTGTGTGTGTGTGTGTGTGTGTGTGTGTGTGTGTGTGTGTGTGTGTGTGTGTGTGTGCGTGCGTGCGTGCGTGTGTGCGGGTGTATATCAACACAAAGCAAGCAAAGTTCAAAGTAAAACATTTCAAAAATGTTTTTTCTCATCCAGTCTTCTGCATCCAGCCACAGAAAACAGTCGGTCAGATTCAGGAGTGAAGCATTAGGAGCACGTGGAAGCCATAAATACACACAAAAATATAGTATGCATGTGAGTTTGCAGCTCCAGCAAAACTGATCACTCATTGACCTGATGCTTTTGATAAACCCATCATTTTGTCTTTATCTTGAAAATGTGAGTATCACAACACTGAAAAATGTAATAAATCAGAACTGGCGTGTTTTATGCAACAATGAAATTATTGTTGTTTTGCGATCTTTTATGCATTGCATTATATTTACGTAATTTTGGACAATTTCCTGAAATGAGAATTTGCTGTTTTGTGTCAATGTAATAATAATAATAATAATACTAATAATAATAATAACCCTTTCTTCTGATTGGCTGACTGTTTTGGGTAGCTTCGTCAGTGTTCAAGCTTGCTTGCTTTACATGACAGTTAAAAATCATGTGAAAGTTTGGACCGTCAGCCAAGAAAGAAAGACACTGAACAGTTGTGATATTACAAAACATATAGAAGAGAGTAAACCACATGAATCTGGAATTTCTGATGACAATATTTCTGATATTACTGATTTTAAGGTGACATTATAGCATTGTGTAATCCTTCTATTTTGGATGGTGGCGGTTCGTGGTTCAAATATACAGATATTCATGCTTGTTAGAATCAGGAGTGGAAAGTGATGAGATTGAAGGCTGACACTTACCTTTAGTGTTGACAATGACTGAATGCAACCATTGATGAAATGACCCTGTTCAACTTCATCCAACACATGACAATTTCCTCCAGATGTACTCTTTCACTGATTTATTCATTCATTCCCGAGCCCTGCACACATCTCACTCCGTCTCTGTCCTTGTGCCTCTGCAGAGGGACAGCTTTCGGCATCCTCAACGGGATCTGCAAGTTCGCAGCCATCGTCGCCAGCTTCATCTTCGCAGCCTTCATCGGCATCACCAAGATCATCCCCATCTTCCTGGCCTTCGCCGCCCTGGTCTGCGGAGGTCTGGTGGCTCTGAAGCTGCCTGAAACCCGGGAGAAAATCCTGTCTTAAAAAAAAAAAAAAAAAGCCAAACTCTTGCAGCCTCCTGGCCTCCAAACACAGTCTAGCCAGAAAGAGGGGAGGGGCCGTGCATGAAAGTACCAGTTTCTTCAACTGAGACAGAGAGACAAGAAAAGGAAAGCCATGCTGTGCAAAAGCTGTGTTTATTAGCTGTGTCACGCTGATACGATTATATAAAAAAGAAATGTTGAAACCTGTCTGGTTGCCTACATGAACCTGTGGTCGCTTTCCCTCACTGAGCTCCTCAGGCTGTCCAGCATGTCCGTCACCTCATGGCAGCGTATCCCCCCCACCCCCCCCCCCCCCCCCCCCTCACCCCCGCCCCCACTCCCCGTCACCCCGTCCTCCGTTCTCACACACACGGCATAGAGAGGTTTTGTTTTGTTTGAGGTTTGTGTACAAGATTTAATCTGAGATGAAAAATGTGTCTGTACTTGAAAGAGTGATGTAGTTCATGTTACCATGTTGTGCTTTTATTTTGACCCCCACCCCCCCCCCCCCCCCCACCCCCCCCCCCCCACCCCCCCTATCCGCTGGAGAGACAGAGAAGACTTATAGTTTTTCTTCTCACAGCTGCAATAATCTCATCTCCATCTTTCACCTGCTCTATATTTATTCTGCCCTGTCCTGTATGTCTGTTGTCTTCTTTAGCTGTCACTCCGTTTCTTCTTTCTCGATCCTAACCTGGACGGGTTGTTGTAATAAATGTAGGAGGTATTTGTTTCTTCTTCTTTCTTTCTTTTTTTTTTTTTTATTCCATCCATTCCTGTTTGTTTCTCCAAGCCAATCCAAATCCGACCCGACTGGATCTTTCTCTGTGTTTGTGGTCTTGTCCTCGACTCCGAGACGTCGTGTCTGCCCTCGACGGTAGAGCTGTGTGGTTTTCTTTGTAGCTGGTGATAATGTAGAGTCAAAGTCTTTTCTGTCACATCTTGCCATGAAAAAACAAAACAAAAACCCAAAACACATAAGGAACTATTGTTTAATTTGTTTTTTTGTCTTTTCTAACAAGTAAAAAAAAAAAAAACCCAACAAAAACAAACGTGTGAGATTAGATGTTTTGATATGATGCTCTCGTTTTCACGTCCAGACGGAGAACAGACTGGCAGAACATGCTGCATTTCTGACAACACGTGTCAAGATTTCTGAGGAGCGTGTTACTTTTTTGGCATGACAGAGCTGTGTGTGTGTGTGTGTGTGTGTGTGTGTGTGTGTGTGTGTGTGTGTGTGTGTGTGTGTGTGTGTGTGTGTGTGTGTGTGTGTGTGTGTGTGTGTGTGTGTGTGTGTAAATGCATCCACACATTTGTGAACTCACTGAAAGCGCAACAGTCTGACTTCCACTACTGTATTTGTTGTTGTACATATAGACCTGTGTATATTAGCTGTACGATAATAGCGGCACCATGACTTGAATAAAGCTGAGGGCTCGTGATCCAGTTTCTTGCTTGATTAAATGTTGGAAAATGTTCTGCACTGACAATGAACAAACTGCAAACTATTCTGAATATAGAAAAAGACCTAATAGAGAGATAAAGACTTAGATTTGTAGAGGCAAAGAAAAGTAATACACACGGAAAACCTTGAAGTCCTGACGTTGTTTTCTGGAAGCTTCAAGACGTAATATGTAAAGTGTAAGTGGGCATGCTCAGGCTGTGACTGTTTATTTAGACCACGTGATTTTCATGCCTCGCGGGGCCTGAAGCCTGAAGCCTGAAGCCTGAAGCCTGAAGCCCCACTAACAACGTCATTTAGAAGCTCAGCGCTGATTGAGGCACTTCCTCACAGAACCGGAGCGAGTCGTCACAAATACCAGCTCGTCAGCAGCCAGAGCTTGCAAGCAGTTAAGAATCGAAATCAGGTCAACTATTTACGAGTACGAGTCTGAAACTCTTCCTTCAGTGTAGAAACTGAAGGTAACTAGTGATGCGGTGACCAACAGTTTCTAATAATCTCATAAATTTACAGCTTTACCAGTGGTTGAGCTTCTGTCTCAGAAACAGCGTGACCTGGTTCTATTCCTATCATTAAATTTATACATTCTTTTTATTTAATTTTTTTTTTTTTTTCAATCGCCAGTCTCCGAGGCTCAACATTTTTACGGGATCGGCGCCTATATGGTTGTTGTAATGTTGTGGTGGATAAAAGGTTCTGCACCCACTTTACTTTGGACTTCAGTGCTGCCACGAGACCTGAAATAAACCCCTGTCCCACCAAGTATTGACATCGAGAAACACACTGGTGGTAATAGTGAGAGGTTAACGTAGCTGTTCCCATGTGAGGGGCAGCTGTGTGGTGGTCGGCTGGGGGGGGGGGGGGGGGGGGGGGACCTGTTAAAACATGGCAGCACAGAAGTGTGAGCAAGTGCCAGAAGTAGGAGGATGTGTTTACTTTGGCTGAGGTGTGAAACACTCTGCTGCTGATCCATCCAACAGACTCATCTGAGCAATGATGAAATCAAGCCTCTGCCCCTAATGGTCACATTTCTTTTCTCGTTGAATGCTGCAAAAGCGTTGCAGACAAAGTTTGACCAGTATATGAGTATATGAAATAATGCTGTATGACCGGTTGAAGAAGCCCGTTGAAGTCCAGTTACGGAATTGTGCAGAATTCCGTGAACGTCGTTCACACACAATTAGAAGAAATTTACTAGTCACCTCCAGCTGACCCTCCAGTTACAGCAATGTTTCACACCGAGGGTGCAGAATGCGTCCCTCTCACTGACCACTGCCCCCACTGACACACACACACACACACACACACACACACACACACACACACACACACACACACACACACACACACACACACACACACACACACACACACACACACACACACTGCAGTACCTAGATCACTTGAGCACAGCATAAATCCACTGGAAAGTGTGAAACATTGCAATATATAATTTAATAACCTAAAACTTGCACGGACAACTCGTCCACAAAACTGCAACCCTGGACAACTCGTCTATGTTATACCAGACATCTTGCCCACGACTAATTTTTTTTCAGCATTATTGATTTGAAGGATTGGAATTCAAAGTATATTTGACACATTTGGAATGATTATTATTTGACACAAAAACATGCACGTGTAATAAGGTTGACAACGTGATGTATTTTTAGCATCTTTGAAATGGCAAACAGTGGATTTGTTGGAACAGAATAATCAGTTTGATTTATGAGTCTAATGACCTTCTGAAGTAAAAGAATAGGACCGATGTTTGTCATATTTCCACAACTCAGATATGGAAGAATGAGGGAGTTATATTATAATTTGAGTGAATTTTGATCTAGTACTGATTGGATTTTACACATTATGCCAATATTTTTGGCAAATTTTGACTTCAGGATATTTATATGCGGCTTCCAGTGGAGCTTTTCATCAAGAGTAATTCTTAAAAATGTGTTTACATGCACTTGTTCAAAACAATATGATACTATACTCAATATATATGAAAAACACAGAAAATATCAATTTGAAAAAACAATATGTGAAAGTATATTTTATAGGATTTATTTTCTGAAAAAAATTCCGAAATCTCATCCATGGAGTTGTCCAGGGTTGTAGTTTTGTGAACGAGTTGTCCTTCAGTCGTTGAGGAGTCTGTGAACTGTGACTCAGGAGACAGACGATCTCCTCGTCACTCACCAACTCTAGTGACTGAGGATGAAACACAAAGTCCACTCAACCTGATAGAGATGCAAAAGTATTGACGAAGCACTTTGCATTGACCATTTATGGTAGAAAGTGGGCGTGTTGACGGTGGGATTTGAACTGCACAAACTTCCAGGTGGACTGTGAAAAAGTAACTTGTTTACTTCACCGATTACTTGTTTTTAAACAGAACTAAGTTAGATTTTTAGTTACTTATGCAGCTTCCAACAACATCCCCCCATCATCTCAACATAAAAATTACAACTGGTTTTGCCCAAAACTCTGCTGATCCCTGCCTCCTGCTCCTGATGATACATATTTAACCTTTGACCTTCATTCTTTGTTGTATTTATATCTGACTCACGGTTTTATTATTTTTACTATTACTGGTATTTACCTACCCAGAGATGCAGTTGTTGTCTGTTGTTGCACTATTTCTTTATTTATTTGCACTGCCTGTTCTATGCGACTTCATTTGCCCCCCCTAAAGTCTTTCATTGGTTGACTGAGTTACAAAGAGGGCGAATATTGCAACGTTAAGGTTCATTGATGACAATGGTTGGTTCCAATTCTTTTTTGTTACTGAACCCACCGCTGGAACACGTGGGCCTGTGATTGGCTGAGAGTGGAGAAGGGGGCGGGGTCAGGTGAGCGTGCATGAGCTGCCTGTGTCTGTCTCAGTGGAGGAGGAGGGAAGAGGGGCTGGTTGTGTTTAATAATAAAGCTGCTTTGCAGACAAGAAACTCGTCCTGTGGGACGCTATAATAGTAACGCACAGTGACTTTGACAAGTCATTTTAATCTGTTTTCTAGTTTGGAAATAGTAATGCGTTAGATTACTAGTTACTGAAAAAAGTGGTAATATGAGAGTAACGTGTTACTAATTAATGCATTACTGGCATCACTGACTGTGATCTATATGAGGAAAGTGCGTCCAGATGTGCGTATGCATGGTTTTATTGATCTGAATATTTTTGGGTGCAGGTACATTTTTAGTAGGAATCCTACGCAATGTTTTATAAATGTGGCCCCAGGACTGTGACCTTTCTCTAACCTGCTGTGATGAGGCCGGACTGTCTCAATCTTTTCTCATTCTTTTTTGTTAAAAGACAATCCTCATCTGTAAATCGTGGTAATATTTCACAATCACATCGTCGCCTGAATGTTAAGAAAGATGATGAAAATGTTATTTCCCCGAATATAAAGAAAAACAATTTTTTTTCCCAATACATGATATTTTGAAATGTTTTTTGAAATGTTCAGTGGGAGACCCCTTCCACAAATATTTCATTTGCAAATAAGAAAGTCTGCTCAGTCCTTCAAGTTTCTTTTCCAGAGTAGATGGTTAAAGCTTCACACAGGAGATTATTCCAATTACATGTTGAGACAAGCTTTTATTTTCAAATGTTTGTTTAGAAAATTCAGTGGCGGATTCAGGGTTTAGAATCCTTTTCTTGGGTGCAGAGGGGTTTGTCTCAGGCTCAGTCTCATCCTTCTTCCTCTTCCTATTCCTAAGAGCCAGAACTAGTTGAAAATAGATGTTTAAACCAGGCCATAATCTGGACGGTTGTTCTGGCTGTTGACTAGACGTCCAGATTACGGCCTGGACAGATGGATGTGTTTTGGACGTCGTTGGACTTGGCTTGTTCATTGGGGTATTATGAGTTTTGCATCCTTTTCTTGGGTGGGAAGGTTGAATTGGACTTGAAGGAAACAAGCTTCTACTTTACCTCCAGCGGTATCTGGTCTATTGAGTCATCTCCAGAGATTAACCTTTTGGCTCCTTGTCATGCTTTGTAAAGACATTTTTATATTGAAAATATAAAAAAAAAGAAAAGGAGATGAGGTATGGACGGAACCAAAGTATTTCCAGTGGTAGAACACAGCCTATTGTTAATGTGCATCCATCTATATTCTATGCTGCTTTATCATCATTCAACAGAAAAAGAAAAAAGAAATGTTCATTTACATGGACCTATATATACACCTGGTTCAGGGCACCTGGTACAGAGCTGATATGAGCATGCCAAACCTGTAGGGGGCAGTGTAGCGATAAGCATGAGGCTATGATGGCCAATTAGAATCCTGGAGAAAAAAAATAACACCATGTCACGAATTGTGACGTAAATATCCGCATACCCCCCTTTAGATGCAATTGCAGACATAGAGTTTATCCAGATCTCAAGTTTTCAGGGATCATCGTTTGTGGTGAGTTTTAGCTGCGTTTATGTGTAAATATGTGGTCCAAACAGTGAAATATCCCTTTTTTTCAAAAATCAGGGTATGTGGAAATGTGGCCTCAGAATCTCAAAATATCACAAGAGAGGAAACGTGAACCAGACAAGAACAATGTCCATCTAGATTAAAGTGATTGGAAAGTTTTTAATTAGCCTGGATCCTGAATGTGCATGCATCTTTAAAAGTATGACTTACATTTCAGATGTTTTTCATTTGGAGTTTCTAGATGATATTAAGAGTGTCTGGACTCATCCTACTTGAAAATAAAAACCAAACAGACTTTGTGGCTCAAAGGCACATTCTGTTCTTATAGTTCTTCTAAATCACTTCCATCACTTTTCATGATCTACAATGGGTCCCTTTGCTTGCTCTAAACTTTCTCAATTAAAGCTGGTCTTGTGTAAAGATATTCCAATAATCCAATTCACAGTTTGGGATTAAATAATTATGTGCAAATTATTTGTCAAGTCAGAATAACATTTAAACTGGAAGCAGCCACAAATGTTTTGCAGATATCTGAAAAGGGAACGTTTAATAAAATGATGAGATCAGTAAATAAAATAAAAACATAAAACATCTGTGGTTCCTGCTGCACTGATATTCATCTTGTTTAGGCAATCCTCTGTGAATCCAACACATATTCCATATTGCAAGCATTTAGTGGAGAAGTAGTGCAGCTTCTTTGTTCAGGTGATTTATTGTTTCAATGTGAAGGAAAAAGCTGACTAAAAAAAGACGCCCTCAAGAGGACTAAAAAGATTATTTTCCCTTCACACAACTAATACTTTTGTCAACAAACGCTGCTGAGCCTGAAGTGCATCTAAACTAGAATACAAAAAAAACGGTACGATCCATAATAAAGCTGAACTGCAGCCGACGTCAGAGACTTGTTCAAGGTTTCCTCTCACTGCTGCTGAAATAAACTCCCTTCATAAATACTTTTATTACATAATCATTCACCTGATCTTACATCATCTTCTTTATGACAGGGTCCACTTCTGTTGTTTCACCTTTATCCTGGAGATGAGCAGACAGGTGGCAGGCCGCCCGGCCTCTGAGTCTGCTGTGGGTGGGCATCCGCCGAAAGGTGCCAAACTCGGTCAGAGCGGCCGGCCAGCCGGCCGGCAGAGTCGGGCACCGAGTTCAGTCCCAGTTCAACCCCAATTCACCCGGCATGACCTATGACACGCCTTCAAATCAGCCTGTGTGGTTTGCATTCCTGCAGCGAAGTTATCTCGTATCATACAGACTCTTCAAGGTTTTTAAGATGTTTCACCTCATCCGAGAAGTTTTGTCAGTCTTTCATCAGTTATTGTAGAGCTGAAGACGTTTCAGTGACTTCTAACACATTATCATAAAGGATGATTAAGTTCCAGCAAGTCCAGCTGTCATCAAAGACAAGAAACGCATGCTCATCTCTCAATATTCATGCTCTTTGATTCGGGATGAAGCAGTTTTCAAACTATGTTGTCTGGTTTTCATCTGTGATTATTGGTATCATTCTTGTACAATCTGTTTTTCTGCCAGCTCGGGTGAATAAACCTGGCGTCACCTGTAAAAGATCACGGCCTGTTAACGGTGTGACACTACCCTGAATTTTGAATCGATTTGACCCAGCGCATGTGACACTAATGTGAATAAAGCAGGGGCAGATGATGAATGGATGGTTGGGTGGATGGATGATTAGGTTCGGGATTTATGACCGTCTGAAGCTTGATGAATTATACATCAAACCTCAGGGGACGCACGCTCTAAGAAAGTAGCAGAACAAATTGTCAGAAATTCCAAAAACGAGCTGCAAGCAGTCAAACTTAAAACCAGTGACTCAAGAATTACCCTGTGAACATAACTGTCATGAGTCCGTATCAGAAAAACCCGCATTTGCAATTAGTATTTAGGTAATATTTAAGAAACCATGATTTCTAAGTCCAAAAAGTCTTCTAAAGTTAACTTATTTTAGCTGGAGCTGCTCACTACGTAACAGTTCAAGTTTCAACTCATTGATCCGGCCGCATGACAGTTAACTGATGTGGATTGTAGGTTTAATAACCTAAAGACTCATTGGGATCACTACCCCAGTGTTTCAGTATCGGTGCACTGCGCACTGTTTTAAACGTGTGCTTTTTTTTTTTAAACGTCATCCGACGTTGGCTAAAGACTGAGGAGAAGGGACGGAGAGAAGTTACCAGATTGCATTCCTGGTTCTCACAGCTGAGGCGTGAAGTGACGCCTCCGGGCTCATCAGTTCTCATCAGTGTGAAATCCTCACACCTCCGCTTTAACTGGATAACACAGCTTCAATAGCCTTTATTAAAGCACATTATGTTTGAGTTTTAGCCGTTTAGGATGCAAGTCATCCATGCAGTCGCTCGTACCACAAATCCAACGGCAGAGTGGTGAGATTCAGACGTGTGATCGAGAATAAAGCTTCAAAAGAAGGAGCGCTGCTGTTGTTGAATGAGCTCTGACTATAAAACAATAATGTTGGTGAGAAATGGTGGGATATAAAGTGGAGGAGATCAAAAGAAGGTAGAGGCGAGTGTCAGGGTCAAGGTTGGGAGGAGGAGGAGGGAGGTTTCAACCTGCAATAAAGAAATAACTGAATAAACATCTTATCTTTAATTTAAGTATTCTAACTTTTTAAGACATCCACATATTAAAGGTGTTACAACTTCTTCAGAAAGCCCTTCCTGTCCATCAGCTGGTGCAAAACATCACAAAGACCACCTTGATGCCTCTGCTTGGAGTGTTTTATTGGGAAGATATGCGAGCCGGCACTTCTAAAATACATAAAGCCACAAATCCAGGTGAATTGTTGATTATGCTAAGATCCAAGGAGGGCTGACGCACTGCTGATGAATGTTGTTGCACGCAGGAGTTTCTCTATGAATTCAGATGATATGGTAGTCCAGAAGAATTAACCAAGCTCCAAAATCTGATCACAGTTGGATAATGGTGCCGATTCTCAATCAGTGCAAATGTGCCTGGTTTTGCCCATTTTTACACCAAACAGGCTCAACTTCATGCACAGAGCCGCCATTCATCCCTGTGCCAAACGTCTCAGAGCTTAACAACAGAGTTTTAACAATCAGGCTCAGTCAGCATAATTTTCCCTGCTGTTTGCTTATTTTATGTCCTCCAACCTTTTTTTTTTTTTTGGCTTGAATATATTTGGATGCGTTTTTTTTTTAACATGGAGTCATAGGAAAAAGTACTTCACGTTTTCTATGAGTTTTGCTGGAAAATGTGGAGCATGCCTTGAAGGTCACACGCTTACACAGTGTTTCTTCTTCATACGTTGTTGTTTCTATGATCCAGTTTGCCAACCCTCTCTAAAACATTTGTGTAGATGTGTTTAAAAGGACAGTGACTGCAAGAGAAATCAGATCGCTCCACACCAATCTGTTAAACATGTGCAAGATGCATCTGGTTTCTGACTTGCTGCCTGAACAAAAAGCCCAAAAAGTAAAAAAAAAAAAAAAAAGCTGTTTATTGTTTTCAGCAGGAGTCAAAATTCACACTTCCACTCC
This sequence comes from Blennius ocellaris, assembly GCF_963422515.1. Taxonomy (NCBI): domain Eukaryota; kingdom Metazoa; phylum Chordata; class Actinopteri; order Blenniiformes; family Blenniidae; genus Blennius; species Blennius ocellaris. The sequence goes on along the minus strand of NC_137650.1, from coordinate 12,250,481 downwards.
TGTATGGCTGAACTTTCCCAGACTCAGAGGAGAGGGAGACACAGAGGCAGAGGAGGAGGTACTGAGGCTGGCAGAGTGTGTGTAGGGGCAGTGGCCTCTGCCTTTGGACAGTGATTGTTTGTGAGAATCTGCAGAGGTGTCACTTCACACCTCTGTGGCCTGGCCCGGACTTATAAACCGGTGGAGCACAACCGAGCAGCACTCACAGCTTCCAAGTAAGTCAAGTCAGACCAGATCGCCGGGCTCTTGCATACAACATGGATACCTCCTCCGTGCCTCTCCTCGACTACAGCCTGCAGTACCAGTGGTGTTCCGACTCAGATCTCTCCAGCCTCTCCTCCCCGGAGACCCTCTCACCCATCCACTCCATGGACTTCAGCCTTTCTCCTTCCTACCAGCAGCCTCCGCTCTCCACTCCCAAGGCAGCTAAAGCCGGATACTCCCAGACTGTCAAGTCCTCGTCCTGCTCCGTTTCCAGACGTGGTCGGAAGTCGGGCCGTGTGGCCCGGATCCGCAGCAAGCAGAGGGAGAGCGCCAGCGAGAAAGAGAAGCTGAGGATGAGGGATCTGACGAAGGCTCTGCACCACCTCAGGTCCTACCTCCCGCCTTCGGTTGCCCCCACTGGACAGACTCTGACAAAGATCGAGACCCTCCGCCTCACCATCCGCTACATCTCGTACCTGTCGGCCCAGTTGGGCCTCAGTGAGGAGGCGCTGTTCCAGCGGAGGGAACAAGGAGACACCTCGGCCAGCGACGCCTCCTCACCCGACATCCTCGCATACTTCCAGAAGTCTGCCGCGGGGGGAACGGAGAGCCAGAGCCGGGGTCTGACCCAGAGCGTGTACCCAGTCCAGTGTTACAGCCAGAACCCCATGTTGCATTCTGGGAGCTGTGGTTTTGGAGTGGACGAGTACAGCAGGCAGTACAGCGAAGCCGCCCAGGGTGACCTGAGCTCGGACCCCATCCTGCAGTCTCCTCCTGCATCGCAACCCTCCTGTCAGGTATGAACACAGTAACTTTCACAATGTTTCACTACGTTTATATATATCATTTGTGACAACACTAACATATTTCCCTGTCGATTGGTGTACAGCAGATGTGTGGCAAAGACTTCTGCATCCCGCTGGTTCCACGAGAGTACTGGGGCTGAACACTCCGGCGCTGTACGATCATCATCCAACAACAGACACAAACTACTTCACTGTCCTTACTGCCTCACTGTGAATCGTGTAATTTATTGGAAAGCTTTGGTCTTCTACCTTTTATTTATTTCTTCCTATGAAATGATCCATGTAAATACAACTATTTTTGTATGTTTTTATACCACTATTTATAATAAACTGCACGATATATATCTATATCATGTCTTGTCCTCATTCGCATCTGGTCTCTCATTTACCGGTCAGGTGGTAACTCAACAATGTGCACTTAGGACTGATGAAAACAAGGCTTTGGTCTCCTAAATTGGCAGATAAAGTGATAAAGGTAAATGTAGTATACTTTCTCTTGAAGAAGGTCCATTGTCCTTGTGCTCACAAGGATTTGCAAGTTCATACTGGAAATACTGAGAAAACATGAGGTATATGATCTAAATTAGTCTAAAACATTACCATGTTACATAATATGATATTATATACAACACATTAGGAAATGAAAGTATGCAAAACAACATCACACAACTTGATGTGACTCAGCACAAATGTTTTTGGATTCAACTATGATACAAAATTTCACATTATAATATTATCACAATGCAATACAGTGGATGAGATGATCAAATTATAGCAAAAAAGGAACGTTGCAGTAGATGGGTTTTGGGTGTACCAGAGTAATGTTACGCACGCAGCACAGAGTGTTTGTTCACAATCAAGTCTGAAATAAATTAATTCTTTCAATAAGTGAGCACCATTGTCGGCCAATCCGCCAAGCCATCCCACCAAATAAGCTTCAATCAGAAGCCAACTGGAAACATTGTCTTAATCTAACCATTATTGAACTGAATATACTTGAAATTACATGCTTTTACATATTAGATAAACACCTTTATGTGAGAAACCTTGTAACCTCTTGTAACTACATTGGTACACTAGCAAAAGTGTAAACTAGATAGTTTTGTGAGATTAATTAAATGCCAGCTCACCTACCTATTTTTAAGACATAAAATAATGTTATATGTCTTAAAATCAAGAAGGCGTCGCAACTCATGAATCTTGACACCCCTGGTTGTGAATCACTACCGTGCAATATGATGTGATGTGGTACAATACAATATGGTACAATATGGTACAATATGGTACAATACCATACGATGTGATACAATGCAGTACGGTACCATATGGTACGATACAACATAGTTTCTCATTTGTCTATTATTAAACAATAATTATAAAAAACATTATTGTTTCATATTTCTAAAAGGCACAAACCTCTCGTCATCCATTCACCCAAATCCTCTCCTATGGTGTGGATCATGTGTAAAGTGTCAGAGGCTTTCCTTTCACAGCAGATCTGAGATCTGTTCCAGGATATCTGGTTTATTTAGTGTGTCTTTGTTAATGGCCCACTGCAAACACGGAGAGCTCCTCGGGCACCGCTGAGTCTAGACCAGAATCCCTCCTGGCTCACTCTAACCTTCCTCTCACCTCCTGGCCTCATCACCTGCTAAAGCCCACCGAGGGGGCTTTAATATTCATAGGGAAGTGTGGATCTGCATATCAGACTGGGGCCTCAGGCCCGAGTGTTTAGTTTGCCACGAACACGCGGTTCATTTGAAGTGCGAGGAGCGAGCCCAAGACAAAGCCTAATAGACTCACTTAGGTCTTTTATCACAGCAAAGCTAATAAACTATCTGGGCTAAAGGGGCTTGTGATGAAAGAGTTAGCGCCGCTATGCTGATTATTCACTCATTACATGTGAGTAAACACCGTCAGAGCTAATGTGGATTAGGAGGAGGAAGATCCTCTCTATCATCAGCCTGGGAGGGAGGGAGAAAGTTGACAGGATAATGGAAAATAAATGAGTCAAGGTAAAAGCATCAAACACAGCCGGCTAGAGACCAAAGTGCAAAAGAATAATAATTTTAATGGCGGCTTAAAGCAGTTTAGATCAGTGCCACTTTTCATTCGATGACAGATTTTTCACTTTGAAGTGTTTGTAATAAAAAGCAAAATAACCTGTGTGTTGGGGAGCAGCAGGCCAGTGAGATGACAGCTGTAATAGAAACAGACATATAAATGGTAAAGTAGTTATGGAAGCTGTAGCCTTCATTCTGATGTCTGTTTATCTTGGGTGAGCATGATGGCGGAAAGCTGTGCGGGACTACGTCACACCTCTTTCCCATAGGTTTCACCTCCGGAGAGAAATTTGACACGTTGCTTTGTGGGAACATGATGGAGCAGCCACATCTAGAATATGACCGAACACAAAACCCAGAAATCATCTTTGGTAAAATAAAAAGGATTACATGAATACTGTTTGGACTTATTGAGTAATTGTGTTTTATTGAGTAATTGTGTGCGATCTGTGGTCGTCATTGCGGCACACTTTTCTTTATTCATCCAGTGACCCAGACCAGAGCAGTGGGTCTTACTGCTGTCCAAACAACTGGAGGTGCAAACTCATCTCACCTCACAGCTGCCCCAGCACACTTCTTCCGGCTTGACCTTGCATGGAATCCAGTCACAGGACATACTTGACGAACTCCACAACACAACAACAGCTATATCTATTTGACCGCTGTCTGAGAGGCCAGGGCGGGACCATAGGAAAATTAAATGCTCATTGTTTAAACCCTATATCTGATTGCAGTGGTCTGACATAAATGGATGGATGAATGGATGGATGGAGAAACCAGGCTGGTGGAGGCTTCCATGCCTCCATCCATCCTGTCAATGAAGGTGTGTATTGAAGAAGAATAACTAGTGATAGGGTTGGTTTTGCATAAGGGCCATAACATAATTGAGTTGAAAAATGGCAGAAAAAAAAGAAGAGGATTTTAATAATTGACTGTGCGTTAAATGATTTTCAATTAGAAATCTCAGTAGATTGGTCTCATCTCAGGAGACGAGGAAAAGGGACACGATCTTCAGGCGGTAAGAGAACATTGTAATTGAGAAATGACACGTTTATGTACTCAATAGTGAATTAATTACTCAGGCAGGCTGAACATTTATGAGAAAATCAGTGCACACCGTTATTCTGTTTCCAAAATTCTAAATACCATGCAAAGAAGGATAGACATGCACAAGATGTCTAAAGCACTCAGTTGCAGCTCAAAGCAAGGTTGATGTTTTGGAAAACTGTGTATCCTTGGCCATATGGGGTGTCATTAAAATGAATCATTAAATGTATTTTTTATTATTTTGCCATGGGAAAATGTGTTCACTGCAAAATGTGCCATCAAATAAATATGAATAAGTGATGTCCTGTATTGTGCTTAAAATGTGTTAAACTTCACGAGTTGCATCCTGAAAGCAATATTTCTATTAAAACCACACTAAAAATCTGATTTAAGAGCCAGTTTCAGATTATTTTAGAAGGTGGTAAATACATACAATTGTGACCCAGGTCCTCCTGCCATGGTGGGGTCATGTTCCCAGGCTGCAGGGGCAGAGAGTGTGAATCTGGATCATTTATGATGCCCCTGCGAGCTGCCACATCACACCTTGTGCCGGAGTGTGCCTGTTTCCCATGAGACCCCCTGGCCGAGGTGTCGTCCCTGCTCCCAGAGCCTCTCAGGACCAGAGGTGGGCATCAGAGGTGCAACCTAGCACCTTCCCCATCATATATGGAGTGGAGTCCCTGCCCTGCCCACTAACTTCTGCCTGCCTCACCAACGACACACTGACAGCTCACAGACACACTACAGCAGCAGCAGCAGCAGCAGCAGCAGTGATGGAGGCGTCCTACTGTTCCGTTCCTCAGCTTCAAGAGAACAACTTTTTGTTGGACTGCGAATCTCTACTTGACAGATCTCGGGGTCCTGATCCGGCCTCAGACCCGGGTTACTTCAGTGCTGGCAGCAGCCTGTCGCCAACCTCTTCTGTGGACTCTTTCTGCTTCTCCCCCACCTGCCTGCAGACCGTGGGCATCGAACACGCTCCTTTGGACTGTTTTGTCTTCAGCGGCCTTGCAGCTCCTTCTTTCATTCCTCAGACACAAAACCCGCTCCCTCCCAAGGCTTCTGCTTCCCCCTCGGTTACAAAGATTTCCAGGTCAAGATATCCTGGTAAGAAGCGTCAGAACGCCAGCGAGAGAGAGAAGCTGAGGATGAGGGATTTGACCAAAGCCCTGAACCACCTCAGGATGTACCTCCCACCCTCGGTGGCGCCGGCGGGACAGAGCCTGACCAAGATCGAGACGCTGCGACTCACCATCCGCTACATCTCCTACCTGTCGGCTCAGCTGGGCCTCACCGAGGAGGCGCTGGAGCTGAGGAGGGCCACCGGCTTCATGGAGCAGACACAAGCCCTGAGTCCCTTCCTCAGTCAGCCTTCAGCCAGCTGCGGTCCACAGGAAGCAAACTGCAGCAGCTTCGGCACAGAGCCGCTGCCCGCTCTGCAGCACTCATACCAAGTACGTTCACTACAACACTCCTCAAGATCTACATGAAAACTGGCTTTCAAAATGGGTGTTTTATTTCACATTATACCATATGATTTACAATCTGTTTGCCATCCTCAGGTTTCAGGTGGAGTTTGCTTCAGCAGTGAGCAGCACTGGATGCAACAGATCCAGAGTGTCGGTTTCTCTGGCCAGAGCTGAGAGAGACGTGGCGACCGATCGAGCCACTAAAACATTTTCATTGCAGCAATGATGTCAAACAGAAATCATTTTTTGTTATTTTGAACAAAGTATAGTCTGTTTGTTTGTTGACATGTGACTCCTAGTTAACTATTTTTATACTATAATATTTCTTAACCCATCAGGGAGCCTTTCCATCATCTTTTTTAAAGCACCGTATATAGGCATAGATGCATTATTCTTGTGTACATAACTGTGTATTTATTAAGCTTTCACCCTGTAATCACAATAAAATTAATTTGTCATAAGAACTGTTGTCGTGTTGTTAATCTGTTGTGTTTCTAGTCAAGTCGAATTTTACAGTCTAGACAGATGAAATCACATCCACTGGGGACTTGCGCTCTACTTCCTCATGTAAACACTGCAGCTGTCAGGACAATGAGGTGCTAAACAGGGAGCACATCCACTCTAAAGCCTCTGAAGAAGAGGAGTGATGTGTGAGTGGAAGCACTAGGATCACTCAATTAGCGCTTTCCTTTCCTCTCTAGTCGTGACTGACAGGTGAGAGCCTTCAAAAAGGGGAGAAATAAGCAATTATAAGTTATTCACATTGGTGAATCCATTCAGTTGTTGTTCTTTTTTTTTTGTTGTTGTTTTTTTAAACATGATCTAGAAGAGTGGAATAAAAAAAACAACCCTCTAATAGATGTCAGGAATGGGCAACTTTGGTCATGTTAAACCACAACAATGTCATCCACTCCAGCAGAGGACCAAATCCTAACCGACTAGTAAAAAAAGAAATGCAAGTATAGGAGCTTCTAATTCAGGGTATCCCAAAGCTTAAATAATGACCCGTGGTATATTTTGGCTGGTGGTAAATTATGGTTGAATGATGTACTCCCTAATAAAACACAGCCACACGTCTTTTAACTGGGCCACGTATGAAAAACATATCTTTAGACATACATACAAAAACTCACTGGCTTATTGGCATTGATCTAATTTGACTAGTTTTTAATTTTTGGGGTTTCCGTTTTCTCTTTTAGTTTCCTAGTATTAGTTGTATATTATAGGCTCCTATTTTATGTTGTGTTTTAAATTGTGCTTCTCATGTACAGCACTTTGTTTCAACCATGATTGTGTGAAAGCACCTTATATATTGAAGCTGAGAGCAGTCTTGAACGTGTCCTCGCTACTTGTGTAACTCCGACCTAAAATAATGTCAGTCGGCTGTGTACTGCTCTCTCTATGGCCATATATATATATATATATATATATATATATATATAGGCCCAATGATATGAAGCTATGAAGCTTGGAGGTAGGTACTTATTGATCCTCCTCTCCACTCCATCAAAATAGCATGTATGCTAATTAGCAGACAACGGCCGATGTCTGTACTTTTGGCTCTTCATACTTCCATCGCAGCCCCAACAGATGGACAATGTAGTTATTTCAAAGACATTTTATTTCAGGGGGGAAGGGGGGGGCGTTGTGTGGGTGTGTTAAAAAACATTTTCCATATACAATATCAAGTGAACACTTCAAATAATCTTAATTTATAAAAGATTTTAAAACATTTTTAAAAAAGATCTCCAAATCCTTTCAGCATATACACAAATTTTGATTTCACATTTGATTTCATTTGGACTGAAGCCTTGCAGAAGGAACTACTGTACATATTGAAACATGTGTCTAAGCTGGAGAAGCGATTTCGGCCTCGAACCAGTCCAGAACCTGTTTCTTGTTCATCTCCACCCATTTCATGTTGGCCTTTGTTTTTTCCATTGCCTGCTCCACAGATGTTGCCACCCAGCCCAGCTGCGCTTCATAATCTTCTTTAAACTGCAGCAGCTGGAGAGAAAACAAGTGAATACATTTTTAGATTGGGACAGTGATGCTGAGATAGAGTGAGTGACAATTTGGTTTGAGAGTGAAACTTTACCTGCTTGTGCTCAAACTCAGAGGAGAATCGTTTGGTCACTCCATTAATGAGACCCCCAAATGAAAATGATCCACCACCATAGCTGCGGGATACAATGGGAAACTTTAATCGTGTTGCAAAGGTTTACTGAGTGTGTCACCAACAGCTAACTAAATAGTGCACACCCTGCCAGATTCTATAGTTCACTTTTAACATCAATTCTGATCATCTCAGCACTTTTCCCCAAAGCTCATGAATGATTGTGAACATGACTCATTTGTGTCGTCTCCATGACCAACCCTCACTCTGTTTTACGACAGGAGCTGAAATATCGGAATATCTGAAGTATCTGAATATGAAGAAAGTTCACCTGTTGATGTTTTCCCAGTTGGATCTGATAAAGTCCCAGGCCAGAGGTTGACCAACAGGGTTATTTGCAATGGAAATGATAGTAGATGTGGCATCCTGCTTACGGATCTTCTCTGGGTCCAGGCAATACTGCAGATATCTGTAAAACAAAACAAAATCCAAACATGCACCATTAAAGCTATTTCATGACAGTTGAGCAACCGGAGGCCACAGGAAGATAAATGATTCGGGACGGTGTTTGAGCCACTTACCTGTTCAGAAGCCAGGGCTGCCTGGTGCAGGCCAGAGCGTACCTGAGTTTCTCAGCCTCAGAGGCGATAGTAGCATTTTTAAACATATCCCAGGCAAAATTCCACTCCTTCACTCCACCTGAGGCGATCGCATTGCAGTACACCGTAGACTTCAGGTTGGCATTGATCCTGGTAGGATTGATAAAGAAAGAAAAGAGACCTAGTTTGGTAAATGTTGGCTGAATCAGAATCTGAATCAATCAATTCGATACAGGGATGATCATTCACAAGGAAGAGATGGGTGGGAAAGGTCGATTGCAGAGACAAACGATGACAAAGACAATGTGTGAAGGATGAACACACTTGTTATTAGTGGAGTTTCTCATCCACTCATTGAACCAGCCAGTTACCAGCTCTTTACAGCCCTCTACTCCTGTGCTGCAGGCCATGGAGATCGCATTCACCTGGTTGTACCTGGGAATGGATGATCCAAATGTCAGGGGAGGACTTAAAACAAGAGCAATCCAATAAAAAGAAACAGACATAAAAGATGAGTGGAGTCCCGAGACATGCTCACGGCTCCATCAAACTGAGTATCTTAACAGGAAACGTGTTCAAAAACTGACAAAGAAACCCACAGGATTCATCATCTGCTCACACTGGACCAAACTGAAACAGCAATATTCATTCTAATAAATATTTTGTGAGATCCATCAACTTCTATTTGGCTCTGCAGATTACAAACTGGTTCATTTTATGGATCTCTCACCATATGCATGCAAAATATTCTCAGTACGACCAATTGCAAAAGTTCCGCCTGCATATTAAGTACACACAGTGCACACACTTTGCATCTACAAATAGATGAGATTGGATTTAGTCCTATACGCAACTGACAGGGGGAAAAGTAGCCGTCCTCACATGGACATAAGTAATCTCATCAGAAGAAAAATGCTTCATGAAAACAAAACTAGAAGATTCTGATCCGTTGCAACGTTGTCATTCGTCTTTGTGTACATATTCATTCTGCTCACGTCAGATTATTCGGACTGTTCATTTCTGCTACACAGCATCCCCACGTGACTCTTCGTGCAGTGCTGAAGTACAATGGATGGGTTCAGAAGACAACGCTGCTCTCACATATGATTCTCAGATGTTTCTTTGGTGTTTCAGTTTCAAAAGAAAGAGCTGAATTCATTGAGCGAACAACTCCAATTGTAGTTGTCTTGTGTTGCTAAAAGCTGAGCTAAAGAAGAATTACTGTTGAACCATCTGTTTTCAGAACACATGGTCAACTACTTGCAGAAAACTAAAGAAATCCATCAAAAAAAAAATGGAGAAAGGAATTTTTTAAAAGCGAATGTTATGAATGCTACAGTAACTGTTTAGGAGGATTCAGTCGGTCACAGAACAGAATGGGAACATGGTTTACAAATCAAAGATTACTCCCATGGGGGTAATCTAATCTGCACCGTATTGACCTGAAGGTTTCATTTCATACTCAGTACTGTTTCTACAGTCACTGTGAACACTACAATAAAACTCACTTTAACAATAACAATGACTCAAACACAAAAACCGGAGTCCTACTGGTGCTTTCCTGTTGAAAATATAAAAATGTTTATAAATTGCAGTTGCGGTAACATACAGTACTTACTGGTCAGTGTGCCTTTTCGGGATCTCTGTCCAGTGCAGGGTCAGTTTTTCAAAATATTTAAACAGAGGGGTGACCTGTTTATTAATGTACGCCTGAGAGATGAAGGTAAAACATGTGGTTGAATTAAATTCCTGTTCAGACACGATGGACAGTTCATTAACAGTGAATTCCCTTTGTATGATTTCAAGGGGTAGTCAAAGCTTCACAAACCCGCATGGGTCCGTACACTTCGCTGCGGTCGAACATGAGGTAGAAGTAGTTGAGGTTGCGGATGGCCGTCTCCCAGGGCATGTATTCCACTTCCTTATTCAGAAACTTGGTGGTCCTCAGAGCCAGAGTTGTGTTGACTATCTTGGCCCTGAAAAACGATGCATACGTGTTGGTTTGTCTGTTTCAGAATTTGTTAGTGGATCCTTATGGGAACGCGGTCTCACCTCGCAAGGTTGAAAGCGTCGTCGATGATCTGTGCCCGGTTGATGACTGGGATATCCTGAAAAGTGAGAAGAGGAGCTGAGTCTTGTCTCGTCATTTAGAAACACAGCAGATATTCATTGCATGAGTTGTACCTCAGGCTTGGAGCTCAGTTTGGTGATGAGATGCTCCCAGTTTTCCGCATTGTAGTTGACTCTGTAAAAGCCCTTCATGTCTATGTTGGCCACCAACCACTCATCAGCACTCAGGGTCAAGTTTGGGTTTTTAGCTGTTTGGGATGGAGATCAGAAATGAATGTTTGTTCTGGCATTGTGTTTATCATCCACAGTGCAACCTGAAATGAATCTCACCTTGTTCGTCAACCAGCCAGTACTGCTGCTCCGCTCCTCCATTCTTGATCCAGGTAACAGGGACAAACCACTTGTAGCTGCAGCCAGTTCCATCCAGCGCCAGGCGTGAGCAGATACCAGGGGTGTACAAACAGAGGAAGTCAGTTTAGTATATCTCATGAGGCTGATGTTAATATTTCATAAACTCTGCTCTACAACTGGGCTTGTTCTGGGAATACTTTATTGATCACCTTGGGGAAATGATTTATCTGCATTCAACTCATCTAATTCAAAGTTAAGGGTCTTGCTTAGGAAACGGTGTCCTGTCTGTAGTGGGATTCAGACCAGTGAAGGTTACATTTCAAATCCCACCACTGCTACGACAAACCAAACCCTCGAGGGTTAAGAGAAAATTGGGTTTAAAAACAGGTTCAATCAGGTGTGGGGGTCTACCTGTAAGCAGAGTAAAACATGGCCCGCAAATCTGTCAAAATAATGCAATTTGGGTGTCTTTTCTGCATTTGAAATGATAGAAAAATGCTTATTTTTGTCTCTACAATGTGCCATTATGCACAAAATGAAGCAGCAGCAGTAGAATAAGGAGCTCATGTCGAAGGTTTAAAGAACAGTTTCTGCCAGTAGTTAATAACTGATCTGAGCATTTTTTTTTATTTCATTAAACATGGAGAATATTTGAGCATAGCTGTGGTGTTGTGTCAAGTTTTAAATAGAGCACCACATGACTTATTTTTTAGTTTATTGCATGTTGTCCTAAACTTTGACAAACATACCCAAACTCCGAGGGTCTGTCCACCACACTGTCTGGGTCCAACAGGAAGTGTTTCTGAGAGATTTCTCCGGTCAGAGTGTTGATGGTGACCACTGGGAATCCCATCTGCAGGATCCAGCGGTTCATGACTTCCTCCAGAGTGTCGGGCAGCGATATGTGAGCATTATTCACTGCCTGGTAACGGCAAAAGGGTCATTTTAATAATACACAGAACGCAATCCACTTTCCTTTGAAATACACCTTCCTTCCTCTAACCCCAACTCCCCCATCAAATTTTAAGATTTTCCTCAGTGAAATCATTCAAACCCAGAGATTTATTCTTCTCATAAATACTGCCCTCACATCTGATCGTGGTATATAATACATTTTCTTGGCCATGTGTCAAGGATCAGGTTGAACCCAAAAGCAGAGGAGTGAGAGTTTATTGACAAAAGTCCAAGGCAGGGGTATCCAAAGGGCTGATCCAAAAGAGAAGTCAAGAACAGGCATATAAAAAAAACCAAGGAGCAATTAAAAAATAAAAAATAAAGTGGCTATCAGACACTGAGACATGAGGGAAGGGAGTTTAAATTGACATGCAAGGGAAAACACAGGTGAAAGTCATTGACACGAGTTAGAACAGGAAAAGAAAGTGCACTGAGATGCAGACAAGACAGGTGACTCGAAATTTTAAAAAGTAAGCGACAACACAGACGTGGACGTGGACTTGACGATGACACTGAAGGAGACCTGACACTATGTCTTCTTTAGGTTACTTATAAAGTGAAGTTATACAAAGGTAACACATCTTTGCAATTTCAGAATCATGACAATCCAAATTTCAAGTGACCAGCCTCAGGTCACCTGTTATTTCCAGACTTTCAATATTGAGACTAAAAATCAATGCATTCAAACATTTAAGTGTTTGTTTTCTGGGTGACACTTCCTGTTGCTGATGACCTGCTACAGTTATCTGGTATGGAAAGGAAACGCCACACTTTAAATTAAAAAATGAGTTTGATGTTATCTTACCATTTGCAGGTGTTTCCACAGGTCTTTGTAGTCTGTGGTATTGTATTGGAATTCTTTTAAGTATGTCTGCAAAAAAAAAAAGAGAGAGAGAAGACAATATACTGGTTAAAGTTTTGTGGCAGACAAAGATATGCCGACTTCACCAAAATAGGCCTTTACTTACACGGAGTCCTTGTTTGAAAACCTCCTCTGTAATAAAGTGAGAGAGCATCCTGAGGACAGAAGCGCCCTGGGACAGAAAGAAAAAGCTATTTTAGTGAATGAACAGCTTTATTGATATCACCAGAAGTCTCTCAGGGAGGAGCAGTGACATTACCAACAGTTTTAGACATGAGCTAAAAATGCGTAAACGTGATTTTGCACCTTGCTGTAGGTGATGGAGTCAAACAGTTCGCTGATCTGCTCGGGCTTCTGGACGTCCACCTCTTTGGACGAAAGCGGGTGGGAGGAGGCCAACGCGTCCACACCCATCACACCGGTAATTTCATTCAGGACTATTAAATCTGTCTGGAAATGGCACAGGACAGGAAAATGTTGGAACATTGTACAGTGATAGGATTCGACGAGATAAAACTGCAACCACACTGAGGATATACGTCACAGCGAGTAACTCTTCGGTGGGTATCCAAACTCACCATATTCCAGTCTGGTTCGGCGTAGTTCGCTCCAAGGTAAGACACATAAGTGGCGAATCCCTCATTGAGCCACAAGTCATTCCACCACCTCATTGTCACCAAGTTCCCAAACCACTGAAAGGACAGAGCTTTCTTTAATTATGTATGTTTTTCTTTAAAAAAAATTAAATACAAAAATTGAGTTACATGAGAAGGAATATCAGCCTTTTGTTTATTACCATGTGAGCCAGCTCATGGGAGATGACGGTTGCCACCCACTCCTTGTCTCCATTGGAGGAAACGCCTTCATTGTATAGGAGTGCTGTCTCCCTGTAGGTGATCAGGCCCCAGTTCTCCATGGCTCCAGCGCTGAAGTCAGGAAGAGCAATCTGGTCTGTAAACAATCAGAGCTGTTGAAGGTCTTTTTTCCATACAGAACAGACGCAAGGTGCTTTAACGATACAGGTCTGCTTGGTTCATGGGACTAATATGGCAAATATGTAGTTCATATACTTATATCCAGCTCAGTAGCTGGCCAGTGTCTTCACATCTTCTATATAACTCACCCACCCTGTCACAAGTAAATAAATGATATTATGATAGTTATTAAAATGTCAACCACTCTGCAAGTTGTTTCTTCATTTGCTACACAAAAAAACACCAAACAATTGAAAAGCTGATGTTTGTGTTTTTTGCACCAACTGTTATCTTCAGCATTAGCAGAAGTTTTTGCATTGATGGTTACTTATTCCTGGACGAACCTACTAATGAGATTATTCAAGAGGTCCAGCAGTCAATAATATCAATGTATAATATATCTGCCTCTTGCAAGAAGGACTTTTCTTTTCAGAATTGTATTTTTGTAATACACTTATTCTTCCTTTTGGGATTCCAAAAAAATCTTGTTCTTTTAAGGTGATAGAGCATCTTACCCCAACAACCTGAAGTAATTTCAGCAACTCCAATGTGTCAGAGCAACACATTATAACGTTTAACTTTTCACTTCAGGAACTCCTCTACTTCTTAAGAACTCAGATGAAGTACTATTCATTTCTTTGAGTCATTTGCACAACACTGGTTCCCACCTGACTTTTCCAGCGGGTATGAGGAGTTGTAGTACTCCTCAAAGAAAGTCAAGATGGGTCCAGTCTTCTCTAGAGCGTAGTTTCCCTGGCCCTCCTCGATGGCCTTCTTGCGAGCCCAGATTCTGATCTGAAAGCATGAAAAGCGGTGACTCTTCAAATGCCATTAAAAAAAAAAAAGTGATGGTAGGGCAAAGAGAATCCAGCAGAGGGCAGCAAATAACCACTCTGATCAATAAATAACCAGGAGACAGTCGACAGACCACTGAGGTTGTTGTCTCCAGTTCCCTCCAGCAGTGCAGTTCGGTATTGTTGAACTCTGTTTCTATAATCTTGATGGTATAATTACCAAAACTTGTGTTTCCTCTGGCGACTTGATGGAGGCAAATTCACACACGACGAAAGCCAGCAGGTAGGTGGACATGACCTCTGTGGGGTCAAAGCGGGTCTGCTGTAGAGCCTTTCCATCCACGGTGATGTTGGTCGGGACTGTGAGGGGTCAGAGAGAGCAGAGCAGCAATGTCAGGGTTATTACTGCTGCGTGTTTGGCTGTGGTGTCGTGAAGAAGAAAAATTAAATAAAAGCAAAAATACTTGATGTTTAAAAACAGACTTGAAGACTTTTAAGGGCGAGACGATATGTCGGGCTGGAGAACTTGCCGTGGTTCATGGCGTTGGACAGTGCCACGGTCCCGTGGGGGTGAATGAGGGTCATGTGGAAGACGGCTTTCATAGCCGGCTCATCGAAGCAGGGGAAGGCCTTCCGGGCATCTGTCGGCTGCATTTGAGTGGTGGCAACAACTCTGGAAGCAGCAGGTTAGAAAATGTAATCATTCATTAATCCAGTGTGAAGGTGAGAGTGCCAAAAAGTGTTAATCAGTGATCAGTGTGTCCTCAGAGTGCGGTTGTCAATGCAAGCTACAGTGCGGGTCAGACTTCCCTGAGAGTCCAGGAGAGCGATTAAAGGAGGTCCAGAAGCAAGGGGTCCGGGGTCAGGGGTCAAGGGGAAGTGTTGTACTTTGCAGATAAAGGTCGCATCTGTCAAAACTGTCAGTTGTAATGATGACTTTACAGTGATACTGCAGCAGTATTCTGCTGTCATACAGTTCAGTGTTTTTCAACCTTTTTTGAGCCAAGGCACACTTTTTTCTTTGGAAAAATCTCGAGGCACACCACCAACCAAATCTTTTTACTCACTCAGTGTGAAACCTGGACCTGATGGATAAACACAGACCTGATATCCTGGTTAGATTCTTCCTTTTCAAAAACTTCTCCATCACTGTCACTGACACAGTACTTTGATACAAGATGGGAGCAGCAGGTGGTGGTGATTAACCAGACTGACGTCTGTTAAGTTTCATTTCACCGGAAACGCTCTGTGCTGTCATCTAGTGGTGAAGAGTATTTTAGCGATCACGGAGTTGGTCGCTGCAGGGCATGATGGGAGTTCAGGTTATGTTTCGCCAGAGGTTATTGAGGGTTATTGTTGGGGTTGTTGTGTGTGTTGATTTGTGCTTGTGTTGTGTTTTTGTTTCTCGGTTCAGATAGTTAGTTATTTCGTCTGGTTTGGTTTGGTTTGTTGGATGTTGGTGTGCAACCATGAGTGAAAGTGTGTTGTGTGGAGTCTGATCCTGTTATGAAGTTCTGGTAAACGTGTTCATGTCAAAATAGAATCTACTGGTGTTCAACTGGTCATAATATTTATACATGAAACTCTGTACACTGCCTGTGTTCACTGTAAGTGTTTCCTTAGAGATAATGTGAAATTGGATAGTTTCCCACAGCACACCTATATCTCGCGGCACAGTGGTTGAAAAACACTGATCTAGTTTAGTTTAAGTTTAAAGAAGGCAGGGCTTTTTAGCTGCAAGTATCGCTTGAGTCTGTAGTTAAACTGGGTTGACTCAGTTTAACTACAGAGCTTCAAAAAAAGAACTGAATTTCTCTATTGGGGGCAAAAAACTGTGTGGACCGTACGGGGATCGAACCCACAACCTTGGCTTTTATTAGCACCATGCTCTAACCAACTGAGCTAAAAAGTCGTTTTTCCGGTGTGGAAAAAAAAATTGCTTTTGTTTTCTCTTGTCTTCGGTCTCGGACAGGCATTGGTGGTTGTTTATATTACGAGTTGTAGTTAATTATTTTGTCTAGTTTGGTTTGGTTTGTTGAATGTTGGTGTGCAACCATGAGTGTGAAATGTGTTGTGTGGAGTCTCATCCTATTATGAAATTCTGGTTGTGGGTGTTCATGTCAAAGTAAAAGCCTCTGGTGTTCAGCTGGTAGAATAGAATTTTGACTCAGAGCAATTCTTCCGTGGTGCTTGCTACAGTAATTATACAAGATTACTCTGCACACTACTCTCACTGCTGACAGCGGCTGAGAGAGTAAATGTTTTCTTAGAGAAAATGTGAAATTGGATAATTTCCCACCACACTTGACTATATCTCGTGGTTGAAAAACACTGATATAGTGACCTCTATGTCCCATGCAGTATGTACTGATATCCTTTCCAAATACAAGTGTCTGATTAGTCTCTGAATGTCTTCTGAATTTAATTCACATGGGCACCCAAATGACTGAAACTTGTGTGACATGAGAGAAAACACAGTAATTAAGAAGAATGCATAAATGTTTTCTTTTTTTTTAACCAGCACATTTTTCATAACTGAAGTTGATGACACACAATTATAAAATTAGCTTTAGTGCAAAAGCGCAAGACCACAGCTGAAAATCAATGAGGTTTAATCTCTGGGAAAGTCGGCTTATCTTATCACACCTGTGCATTATCTTACTTTGGAAAAACAAGTTTTATCCACAGTAAGATAAAACCAAGTAACCAGTAAACCAGTAAACTGTATTTCAGCATATCTACAGCCCAGTGTTGTACTTGCAATAACCATTAGGAGTCACCAAAATGTAAGATTATATTACAATTACCCATTTCTAGTTGAAACATTTGGAATAAAGAATTTCAATACATTGGTTGATGAAAATCTACCCGAAAAATGTCAAGCTAACCAAAATTACATTTTCTTTCACACCTCACGGTGTAAACAAATCTAAATACGCTGAATTTCTCCACTCAGTATCTTTACAATAGTTTTTTTTTTTGTTGTTGTTGTTTTTAATCCAGAAAAGTGATTTGTTCTGTAATTGTGATGAATTCATATCAGTTAGTTTTAAAGAAATAATTAAAAGTTGGAACTTACAGTATATGGTCACTAACCCTACAAAGGTGGTTACAACTATCTTATCTGTGTTACATGAAAAGTAATGAAAGAACTGCGTACTTGTTCACGTTGTCTTCCACGTATTCACTCCTGTAAAAACCTCCCAGGTCGTCGGCCAGCTCTCCCACAAACTCGGTGTAGAGTTCATAGGTGCTGCCGACCTTCAGCGGGCCGGCGAGCTGGATGACCAGGTACTGGGTGGGAACCTCCAGCCAGGTGGTTCTCATGCTGGGAGCGTCTTGTCCATGGAGGCCCTTCAGCTTGGCGTGGTAACCCTCGAAGTTGGTGAGGTTCAGCTTGTTGGAGTGGATGAGGATGAGGTTGGTCTCCTTCAGACATGTGAACACCACGGTGGAGTGGCCGGAGAAGATGTACAGCTTGTCGCTGTTGGGTTCCAGCCGGGGATGCAGGGTCACGTTGTAGGTGATGGGAGAGAGGGAGTCTGGGAGTCTGTACTGTTGCCAGGGCTCCTTCGGGCCGGACGGCGTGGTGACGGTGGGAGCGGTGCTCGGCTTGGCTGTGGTCGTGGAGGCAGGATCCTCCAGATTCTTTGATTTCTCCTGCGCGTAAACTACAGAGAGGGCGATGATGGTGGCCACGGCCGCAGCACACGTAACCAGAAGGACTACCGCCACGGGTTTGCTGATGTAGAAGCCTCTCCCCATCTTTCCACCAGAGAAGAATACTACGGAGGGAAGGCACAGATTGCTATTTATGCTCTGGCGTGCTTGATTCGGCCCAAAGTTAATGATTAAGTCCTCTGGGTGAGAAAGTTCAAAACACAGAGTTGTAAAATGTCGTTGAGATAACAACAAATCCGGTGTAATCTGTAATCTGTAAAATGTATATCTGCAGGGAAGCTCTGAGTGGACGCCTTTTTAAAAAAGCTCCGAGGTGTGTGTGTGTGTGTGTGTGTGTGTGTGTGTGTGTGTGTGTGTGTGTGTGTGTGTGTGTGTGTGTGTGTGTGTGTGTGTGTGTGTGTGTGTGTGTGTGTGTATACATTTCACATGTTGAGTGTAAACAGATGTGACCGCCCGCTACAGAAAAGTCCAAAATTGCAGAATTGAAATGGGGTAGTTATGGTTTTACACAATAGTATAAACTTCATTCAACCTCAGATGATGCGAAAACCTTGAAATTGTTTTGTCTGGCAAAACCAAAAGAACATTTCCATTTTACATTCCAGTGTTTTATGCTGAACACATGTTTTTTTTTTTTTTTTTGTCTTTCCCTTGCCTTTCTGAACAATGTAATTGTCCTCATTACATCAGGATTTTGATCAACATGGACTATAATAAAGAGTTACATAAGTTTGGTAGTCGTACAATGATCAACTAAGTGGAAGTGAAGCATCGGGATGAACGATGGCAGATCTGCCAACCAACCGCTCCTCCTTTATCAAGAAAACCACAAAGTCATAGTCAAATCAGCACTACTGACAAGCCACGGGGAGTGATTAACACCTTTGGTCGGCCAGGTAGCTACTGTGAGTCATCGCAATAATCAGTGTTTACAGGATGTTTAAAACAAATCAGCACATTGGTTTCTGGCACAGACTCACAGGAAAGGTAGTGCAGAACAAAGTCACCCTCTTAACCACGTTTGACAGAACTTAGACGACGTACAATCACAATGTGAAATCAACTTTTTGAGTCTGACTCATAAAGCACGATTGTTGTCCATCACAATGTCTATTAGTTAAATTATGCTACTATCTATATGTTTTTGGGTTCTTTTTACGATTATTCTGGTTTTGGCCCTCTGGCAAAAGCAAAATCTGTTTATTTTGTATTTTCACACTATATCAATGCAACTTTACTTTGTCAAACAGTTGTCTTTTTTTAATCAGCTTTATTTTCTATGGCCGAGTGTTCAGTGTTCAGGTCGAGGTGCGTTGCATTTTGTGTAGAACATGAGAAAAGTGAGGAGATGCCATGCACCATTGTTTGATTCTCCTCGTTTGGGGAGTAGTCGAGTCCATCCTTCATCACAATTTGAGGCTCACTGCACAATGGGTCTCTTTCATGCTGGTGCTTGTGTTGGAGGGGACAGTGGTCTGCCATCCTCTGTAGTCTGGACGTGTTTGTTATGGACTCTCTTGCAGGACAGGAGAAATGCCAGTGCGGTGGCCAGGATAAAACAAGGAATTCTTTTATAAATGACTTTATGATTCAGGTTGCGACAGATTTGATGAAAACAGACAAGAACCGGGAACATTTGCGCAAGCATTTTCCTCATAATAATCAAGACCTTCAATCTCCTTTAAAAAAATAAAAAAAAAGGAAACTTTTGACCAGTCATGTCTAAGCTGGTAGTCATCTTTAGATAAGTGCTGTGAAGCAAACATATTCAAGGGTTATCAGTTCAGTTCAGTGTTCCCAGCGTATCAGATTGCGTCCATTATGTGTGAAGGTTAGTCAACCTTGAGGTCCAACAATTCCTCTGTCTCACTCTGTGTCTGTCCACTGTTTGACACCGTGGTGTAAACATTTTAACATCTTCATTCACGCAACAGAAAAAAAAATCCAACCAGTCCTAAAACAGTAAAGGCAGCGAAATAAACCTATACAAACATAACCAGTGTATTTGGAGTTCGTAAATACTCTATATGAAGTGTTTTACAATGGAAAATTGCAAAAATGAATGAAGAAAATGTTTAAGATAAGCAGATATGTAACACAATGATTTAAAGAAATGAAATCCTTTGGACAATAATTCCCAATAAGGCAATTTGAATTAAAACTCTTTTTTTGTTTGTTTTTTCCCCAACGTATAAATAGAGGCAGCATGTTCAACTTGTTTTCTACGCTCAGCCACTGATGGACTTTTTTATGGCTTTTAAAATGTTTCATCTCTTGTCTGAGAAGCTTCCTCAGTTCTTAAATCATGCTTGATAAGAACGGATGGTGGGCTGCAGTTTGGACACCTAAAGTGTATTTTTTTTTTTTCCTCTGAAAACCTTCGTATGACCAGAGTTCATCAGGGCATCCATGAATTGATGCGCTGTAGCAGGCTAAAAGAGGGAATGGACTATTTGACCAGTTATCAACACATATATTTATTGTATGAATCTTTTTGAGGGATTAACGCACTGATTTTAGTAACACAATATCAAATCACAACAGCACGGATCAGAGAGAGTCCAAATGTTAAACTTGACCTGTCACCCCCTGAACACACTTTGTTTTCCAAACTGCAACACGTGTTTCGTTTGAAAACACGTTTTGCAGTATTGGTAAAGAGAAGCGCATTACTGCAAACATTCTAATGTCCGAACATTTTGGAGTCAAAATATAAATAGACTTAGTTTCAGCATTCTAAAATGAAAAATAAATGTATAGATTCATTGATTCATTTTCTTTCTCGGGGCCAATATTTTTCAAAACAGAAATGTGCCTATAATGTACTGACTAGTATTAAATGATGCGTGATTCTGAAGCCTTCCGTTAATGTATTTAGGATCATGCACCACAGTGACGAACTTGTTCAGGGTAAATACACAGTGAGTACCTGAGCTGTGAAGTCACCTACTTCACACGTGAGAATATTTATGATGGATGGTAGTGAACTACAATTACACGCACTGGTGGGACAAGCTCAGCAGCCTGCACTTAGACATCTTTCAACATGCTGCAGGGGAAGATTATGTCATAATATAAATGCGAACGGAAGTGAAATCTTTCTGTGCAGCCATAAAGTCTTGCCTGAACAAATCTTATTTACTCTAGATATAGATCTTCGGCAAACCCTCTCAACATGTTAAACCCTGGAAATATTTTTCTTGGCCTCGGGCTGGCGAACAAACGGTAAGAGGCAATAAATGCAATAATGTTGAAAACAATGACTGTTGAGGTTCCACGAACCGTGCGGTTTTCAGCCGTCGGGGTCGGCAAAGCCTTCACACCGCTCACGACTGCGCAAGACGAATTTAAATAATCGTTTTTGAAGACTGTACGAGTTGAATCTGCGCCAACTCAAAGTGATTACACAATCGAGTTGATGTAAGAATAAACTGTCAATAGCGCGCACCATACATTCAGGAAAAGTAAAGACTAAAATATTTGCCCTTGAGATATTTTTATGTTTGGAGAAAAATCTTGAAAAAAAAGGAAAAGAACCTGGCTGCGGTCATGGCGAGGAAAGAGAGGCGAACTGGGGATGCTAATGTTAGCAAAGACAGCTTGAAGTAAGTACTTGTATGCATCTACTAGCATTTTATGTTACCATTCCAGATAACAACACCATGTCATACTGCATTGATAAAACCTTGGCCATCCTAGAATTGTGCACAAAGCTCGATTTGAGTCGCGACCGCGAACAAATAATTCTCCCGCGATCTGAGTTTTGGTCTAAGACTGCCAAAAATCCCACTGTTTGTGAGAACCTTTAGTCATCTGTCTTACCTTAGTTCAGTTGATTCACCTGATTTTCAGACACTGGAAACTTCATTAAAAAAAAGTGAAAGTACCATCAGCCACTCTCGAAGAATGAACAGATTCACACCCCACACTTCCTTAACTATAAAGGAAAATGCTGATTAGACACGTTGGACGGAAGCTGAAGTAAATCCAGGTGTGAGTCAAGTGAGACTCAATCTGTCCAAATGCAGCAAGATGTTTCACAACCCCCTGAAAGCAGATTATGCCATCATTGCCAGTCACAGATAGTTCAAACATGTCCTGTCTTGTCTTGTGAATAAGGGTTGATTTCGATAGATGGTATCTCTCACTGGTGGTACGTTGGAGCGCTGCTGTAGCTTGTGTGCTGCCTGAGCTGGACGTGTTCAAAAAAGGGTCTGGTAGCTGTTTTGTGCAAAGAAAATTGGTCATGAAATCACCGCGACTTTCTGTCCAGCTAGTTTGCAGATGGAATGATGGGTATTGTTGCGTCAGACACCTGGTTCATTGACATTGCGCTGGTGAAGACATGCAGCTTTGTGGACTTCAGAATTATACATCATTAGGTGTTTCAACACTGAGTATTAATTTCAAATGGACACACCTTTTTAGAAACAAACTGAACCTCAAGCGCAACAACATCCATTAAACTTTCTGTCTCCATGCCTCCATCCTGTGCAAAGATGTGCTCCTATTAAGCCCGAGCTTAGAGCTGGATGCTGTCATCTGAGTGATTTTCTCAAGCATACCAATTGCTCCACCTTTGCCACACTCTGTGCTCCTCAGCGTTGACAGATTCCCGTCAGTGTGTGAAATCCAGTCGGAAAAAAAAAAAAGAAACCGTTGAACCTTTCCACCACTTCAGTAAAACGTTATATCAGCTCACGTTTTGGCCTTCAACTCTTGTTGTTGCAACATCAGGGTCACAACTGTGAACGTACATGAAAGAAAATTCCTCCTGGGGAAGGATAAGAGTTTTCTTAAGATTCACAGTCCGGCAAGTGTCAGATGTCGACCTTCTTGAGCTCGAGCTTCAGTCCGTTCATATGGATCAAGTGATCAGAAGCAATATATGGACCCTTAACCAGGAATGGGACGTCTGAATTACATTAACCTTAGAGATTAAACAGTTGTTCAGAGGTAGCACTTTAACATTAAACTCGGGTCCCCAGTAAAATCCAGTAAACCTGTGTTGTGTTGCAGTGACACATTTGCTGAGCTGTCAGCAAGGCGTTGGTGTCTGATGACTGATCAGTTCGTTGGAAGTGAAACAAATGTGCACACGTTGGATTTTGGTTAGTTTCAGTTGGTCATCCATCATCACAGTCAGGTATTCTCAGATGCGTGGGCATCCAAAAGGATATGCGGTTTTAGATCCTGTTTACTTGAGACCAGTCTGCCGGAAAGCTGTTGTTCCGTTCCAGTTTCAGAGAAGTTACTCATGCAGGCAGCCACATTTCAATGACGTTCGCCATATGCATAGAAAGCATCAAAAATGATGCAGTTCACCTGCCAGGCCATCAGTTGGTGCTGTGCTTTTAGCAAAACAAGCAAAATGCAAACTGAAAAGGGAACATTTCAACTTGTTTTTTTCTTTTTTTTACAATTCAATTGCACCTTTTGAAAACAGCTTCCAATGTGCAGCATTTTGGAAATGACCCTGAAAACACAATTTGAAGTACATGCACCTCTGGTACTCCACGGTGTTGCCCTCAACTGTTGCAGTCAATAGTTTTTCCACCCTCACGTGTGAGCGGATCGACAACAACACATCCCAGAGTGTTTGTGCTGCTCATTCGTTTGAATTTAACAGTGACTCTCCAATAAAGTGTACATTTACGACAACATCATCATGGGCCTGAGGAGGTTAAACGTTATCATTGTACTGGTTTCTGCACGCATGCAGTTTGGTGTTTTCTATGTGTAGGGTGACTGTTATCAAAATGTGGCTGCCTGCATGTGTAACTTCTCTGAAACTGCAATGGAACAATGGTTTCTCGCAGATTGGTTTCAAGAAAACAGGATCTAAAACTGTTATTGTTGCAGTACAAGGTATTTAACCCCTGGATGCTCCGCGGTGTGTATCTGTCAATGTTTAACCAACTTTTAAAGCTTGTTGCTCTCATAACATGACTTACTAGTATCACAGTGCATCCAGAATGTAGCCACAGCACTTCACTTTTTTTCCCCAGTGAGTGTTATTAGCCTCATTCTAAAATGAGTTAAATCCATTTTTTTTCTTCAAAAATGATGAGACAAATTAAACGACTGTAGATTTAAGAATTAATAACTAAGACATCAAAAATGTACATGTATTCACAGCCTTTGCTCATTGAGGAATCAATTTAAGGCATTTTGGAATAAGAGTGCAACATAACAAATTGAGGAAAAAGTAAAGTACTATGAATACATTTAGCTCTAATCAGTCAGCAAAATGTAAATAATGTTCTTTTATCATGGAAATAAAGCCTGAAGCAGTCAAGGTCGTACATAAGATGGCTCAAATACCAGCACAGTTGAACACGATATGTTTATTCAGATAAAATGTAGAAAAAGGAGAAATACCACAGATAATTGATGCAGAAGAAGATCTGGCACAAACTCAGGGTCAAAAGAAGATTTGTATAAAAGAAAAGGGGGATGAGAGGCAGCTGTTAGGGGAATAATCAAAGTTGGCACATAAGGTTAAGCACAAACAACGAACAGAAACAGAAGAGACCTGCCTAAATGGAGGTAAACAAACTGAGACAGAATGGAAGCACAAAAGACTACATGACGAAGATTAAGGAGGACACACGGGAAAGATGACGGAATTAATGAAACACGAGAAAGGAACGCCAGAACAATGAAAAACAGACACTGAACAGACATAAACCAGGAAGAAAACCAGGTCGAACACAATGTAAAGGGAATTGGTTTCATACGCATTACGAACGGAGGAAGCAGGTGAAGTTAATGCAACAAGGAAAGGAAGAACTTATGAGTAAAGACAAATGAACACACACATGTTAACTTCTATTTATTTTCTTCATAGACACCAATTTGAAGTGCAGTTTGAAGTCCATGAATGTTTACATCCCATCATGAGTCGTGTTACTCCTAACAGCCACAGGTCCCCCCCCCCCCCCCCTCCCCCCCTCCCCCCCTCCCCCCCTCCCCCCCTCCGGAGCGCTTTGTGCTCCGAGTCGGATTCTCGTATAAATGAGCTGCACACGTCAACTAATGGCAAAGAGAAAAATACACCTCTTCCTCTGGTCCTTCCACACTGGAGCTGACGTCCAGCGACGTCCCGTGTGGCAACAGTCACACGGTCTTGGTCAAAGAGGGGTTTTAGTGGTTCTTGATGATTATAGTGATCGTCAGCCGTGACCTCACGGTACGAGCAAAACAAAAGGAGAGGGAGGGTGATCCGGACTCTGCGGGCTCTCATGTGGACTCCTCAGTGAACCACTTCAGCACTTCTGCTCGGTTTTCCCTCACCCATTTGATGTTGGCTGTGGTCTTCTCTATGGCCTGCTCCAGGGCCAAGGTGGCCGAGCCAAAACCGACGTGTTGGTTGTCCTCTTTGAATTTGTTCAACTGGAGAGGGAAAACAACAAAGAAACTCATTTTCAAAAACGGCATTTTGTTACCTTGCGGTCCCTCTTAATGCCCTTCCGGGAAGAGCAGTATGGAATTGGATGTGTTTGAGGCCCGCGGATTGCTGAATACCTCCTGCAACTCAAACTCCGTGGAGAATCTCCTCGTGATTCCACTGACCAGATTGGAGAAGGAAAAGGATCGTCCTTCCATATCTGAAATGAAGGATGCATTTCACCACAGGAAATTAGCGAAAGTCAGGCTCAGAGTGATAAAGAAGGAAAGTCGAGATAGTTTTTGCTTTAGTTGTGTGTGTGTGTACCGATTATTCCTGTTTATCCCAGTTCATTCCTGCTGTTGCCACTTATTATCACGTGTGCCCTTTATATTTGTAATGAAATGGGCTGATAAATAAAACTGTCATTGCCAAAATAGTGGATATTACAGTATCTGTTTGAGCTCTTAATCTTTATAGATTTTTTTTTTTTTTTTTTAATCAGCAACCCTCAATATCTTGAGGGGTGTGTAACTG